>NC_080048.1:12597107-12737107 GCF_026212465.1 Amaranthus tricolor
ACGTGCAGATTATAACATATTTTGAACATATGACAAAGTCTGGAAAATTTTTGTCCTATCAGAAATGGAATTCAGGCTTGCATCCTCAATAGAACTATCCGCCTAAATGGAGATGGTCGTGGGTCGGATTGGAGTCGGCTCTAATTAGCCAAACCCAAACCTGTTGAGTCTAATGGGTCTAGCAACCTAAACGAGTCCTAAATAACTCTTAATTTAATTAATCATACTTTAATGTTTTTACATTTTAAAGGTTTCATTATTACTAAAATGATTATATAGGTTGTATATTAGCCTAAATTAAATCTAAATACATTTAGAACAAACTTAAAATTGATTTTAAATTGTATAATAAGTCGGGTCAAGAGCAGGTTTGGCGGGTATGGAACAAGTCTAGCGAACCTGGGTCTTAAATAGGTCCAAAAAGAAGGTCTAAGTCAAGTCTAGTTCTGAAGACCCTAGACCCAAACCCATTTATTTTTTTGGACCCAAAATAAGATCTTGGCCAAGTCTCACAAAATTGGACCTGAACCCTAAAATTTGGAGCGGGTCTAAGGCAAGTCTGGAGTATAATAGGGTCTTGGATCTATGACCATCCCTAGGCACAGACAGTTATCGAGTAAAGTCCAAGTAATGCTGACAAGAGTAGGACCGAGTAAGGTTGCTTTCACAAAAGGCAGTTAGAAGCAGTTACTGCTCGAGACCGACACTGCTATTAAGAGAATGACATTGCTATCTATGGCGGCAATAAAATGTCCACAAAATCTATGGTGGCTGAAATATTGAATCTGTTTTTTACATTTGTATCTGTATTGACAAAGTTGTATACAATTGGGGTAAATCCAAGACCAGCTACCCTAGTGTAAGAACATTAACCAACATAAATTTACATATCAGCTGTTAAAAATTGAATAAAGTTGGTATTAAAGAATCAATGAGGGGTTCTGATCAGATATCATAAGGATCCTTTGCAACATTTAAGTACGCAATCTTCCAAAAATTTGGTCAGCTGAGATGTATACAATTGCGGGTCATTCCGAAAGTGATCTACATGAGGCGTGGTGACGAAGTTGCAAGATCTGACCTCAAGCCCAGATTTCCGCTGCTGCTCTATAAATGATTCTACACAGCTTGCTGGAATAACCCTATCCGAAGAACTGTAAATATACAACTGTGGGCAGCTTGGCTGCCTGGATGACAGCAGTCCCATAACATCTGTTAGTCTCCTGTGATAGTTAAGAGACAAAGTGTATAAGAATGGTATCTCCATGGAATTAAATTTGAGAAAGCTTGTAAAACACATGATGGAATAACATTTGACAAGGCTTGTAAAACAAGATAAGCTTAGCTTACGCAGACTAAACTAGAAAGACTTGTAGCTTACTTCTAGCAATTAAATGGTGCAGACATACAAACAAAAGTAAATCTGGCATCGAGTCTCATAAAAATAATATTCTTGCAAACCTCTACCCCAACTTCCAGAAACAACCTAATTGAGACAACATGATACCCCTCCCCTGTATTCCACACCATTGTTTGCAAGTGATACACGTGAGTTGAAACGGCACAACACTCGTGAGAAGAAAAATTGATTAGTTTGCTACACAATTGAATATACGTTTCATTCCTTTGATGAGGTCCGAATAGTAAAGTGAAAAACGATTTGACATTAAGTTATCACTAACATCTCACTACTCCTAAGAGCTTGCATGGATTCATAGGAGGGTAACTCACCCGAGTGTAAAACAGTCATCGAGGAAAATGAAGGTTATAAGAGATAAGGGGTGATATTGTAGTACAGAAAACGAGGCAGTAATAGTATGGAGAAGAGAAATAGATGAGGGGATTTTCACCCTCATTGAAGGGGTGATAATTACTCACCAATACCCATACGGGGAGTTTGGTAATTGGTATTAAATGGTGATAATGAAATGAGTTTTAGTTTTAATTTGCATTAAATGTGTTATGTTATTCTCGTGGTAGTGAAGATCTCCCCATCAAACATGTTTTTTCCTTCATAATTTTCCATTACCATCTAATACCACCATCAAAATGATCATGTGTGGGAATGGACAAGTGTCACATGATTCGCTCATCTATTCGCGAATCTCGAATCGCAAAAAACGAATTATGATAGGTTTTGGACTATTCTTGGACAAATTTGAGCGAATCATGAATTTTAAAAGCGAATTATGTTATACACTCGAATGGACTTTGTGAAGAAATGAATGATTAGAGTAGGACAAATATGATTATATACCTTTTAAAATAATTTTTCCAATCTAAATTACACTAAAGTTTATTACCAGTCTCATTATTTAATACCAACAATAACAGTCATGGGGACTATGGGAACTGTTACCCTCTCGGCCTCTCCTCTCATCACATCATCATCAGGCTTTATCCTCCGCGTATCATTGCAAAAACTGCTATATTCTTTACAACAGCCTTTACACACCTTTACCTACAATGGTCGCTAGTCAAATATATAATCTTTACAACCACCTCTACTCACTTTCATTCTCTTTAATTTGACTTTTGTTACCCCTGAATCCCAATACATTAATCCTAATCCAAGTAAGCCCAAATATTACCATTTCCTATGAGGCAAAGATGAAGGACTGACAAATGACAAGCACCCAAAATTTTCTCAACAAAAGAGTGCATCCTCGTGATAGTGAAAATCTCAATAACAAGAATTACAACAAGAACAATAGTAATTACCTATTCACTGGAGGAAGTTTTAGTACCACTTTAAATAATTTCTCTAACAGCACAAGTAAAGCTGTTTCAGTAACAGCAGGTTCGAGTTCATTAACAGTTCTTGCAACAACAGAGCCCTCTTCAGCTGAATCGAATGCTTTTGTAGAACCCTGTGTTGCTATACTATGTTTTTTCAAGAAAGCAGCAGAGAAACCTGACGCAAAAACCTGCTTAAAGAAAAACAAATATGATTAAGCTCTTTAAATACTCACTACCCTTGGTATGCCAAACTCAAGTTCAAGGCAAGAAAAACCATTCCCAGATTGACATAAAAGTGATAATATGGCATACATAAAGACCTACGTGAAAATTTCGATTAATAACTAGACCAATAATTTAACAAGTATCCATGATGATCAAACAAGTCATGATTATTCAAGAAGGCACTACCAGTCCAAAACAGCTGGAATATTATACGCTCCTCAGCTAATCCCTAATTCCTTTTCATGAATCAAAACAATTCATCAACAAAGTATCAATGACTGGAAAATGGCATGAAGAGTATTCATTATTTGTTAATTATAAAATGTTACAAACTCCCATGTTATTTGTCGCCTTATATTAAAAATATATACAGCTAGAAGACAGACCAGATTCTAATTGAACAAAAATTATTCATGGAACCAAGCACACCTCAAAATGTATTTATGTTACCATCCGATATGAAAAGTATTCAGCAAAGCAGTTCGGTAACATTACCTGAGGATCTGCAGCTGCAACTGGAGCTGAATCAACTATACAACCTTTGATTCTGCCTATTAAAGAAGGGTCCAGTTTCTGAAACTTCTCTAGGGCAACTCCATATCTGGGTAGGGTAAATAAGAGCATACAATAAGTACAAGCGACAATGAAAAGCAATAGAAAATATAAGTCACATTCGGCAAGAACTCACGTTAGCCATCCTGTGTTGCTGAAAGTGTGAAATACTAGGTTCTTTCCATGCTCCTCTTCTAGCCAACCAGCAAGATGTTCTACAAGCGACTCCACGTCCTGCTCAGCTTTCCCACCAACCTGGTAGCTGAGAACCTCAGACATCGGGAACGTGAATGTAATTACATGGAAACCCTTTGAAGTATACCATTCTGCATATTTATTCAAATGCTTCTGTTTTGCTCCCAGCCACCCCAGCAATACTACAACTGTCCTAGATTTTGCAGATGAACAATCTGAATCGCCAGCAACATCAATAACAGCTGTAGGTTCTGGCAAATGCCATCGGTACAAATCTTCAGATGGCACACTTTTACTAGAATATGAATTTGTCGTGGGTTTTGAAGCCTTGGACAGCTCAGCAGATCTGTAAAGGCTAATCAAAGCTGGAGATGATCCCATCGGATTTCCAACAAAACCACAGCTTGAATTTGGTAAAGGATGACAATTAACATTCGGCACTGGTACCCGAATTCTAGTTACAAAAGACATACTAGCAAGCTTCGAGGCTGCAATATTAGATACCCATGAAGGTTCCAAATTTAGAACTGATTTATAGGACTGTGAAGCCAATGCTTCTGAGGCAACAGAAATACCAGATTGTTTGGGATTCCTAAACTTGATTGGAAGATCAGTAGTAACAGATGCCACAGCAACAGCAGCAGCAGTAAACAGAGGTCGTTGAAGGTTACCGAAAAAGGAACTCATGATGGAGAAATAGCTCAAAACCTCTCGATAAACAAAATGCAAGCTATATCCTCATCGAAACTGACAAAGATCACACAGCAATGAGACACAGGAAGTGAAAATCTGAGCAAGACAATGTCAGATCACCTACACAATATATCAACTAATCAACCCTCATACAAGTTAACAAGTATTATACCAGAACTCACAATACAAAAATGCAAGGCCTTAATCCCACTAATAAGGCAAAGAAAATTACTTTAAAATAAATGCTTGGAAAGCTGTATTGCTTCCATGTATAAAGGAAAGGAAACTTCCTACATAAAAGTACACAATAGATGTTGAAACATTACCTCAAGAATTGGCAATGTTCAATAAAATCGGGCTGTCAACAATATTGACAGCCCGATATTATATAAAAAAAAAAAACCCAAGCAGCAGAGGAAAATCTCAACGTGGTCAAAGACCTCTCCTTCCTGGCGCACAAACAAGAGCAAACACGTTTACATCCAATACTTTCAACCTTATGAAACCATTGCATCAAGGTGATAATCAAATTCAATTATGACGACAGTGTTAATAAACATATTGACTAGTAGGGTCAAACCGTCCAAGTCACACACGATAAGTATGAAACTATCATTCTATCAACAAGATTAGGTGAGAACACATAAGGTCTATATTCAATCTCCAAAAAATTAAAAGGGTCAACGAAACAAGCATAAATCATGCAACAAAGCATAAACATCACAATTCACAATATGACGCGTATACATGTGAAAAATAAGCCAACTTGTTCCTGTCCATGCTTCATGAATAAGCCCGTTCTCTTGACTTCATACTCACAAAATGAAATTGACAACGACATTAATAAACTCCACCAATATTTTTGTTACCTACCATATAACAATAACACAATAACAAATTGAACCTTATTTATATAGCAATCTCTTATCATGATCAATGATGATAATAAACAAAAGCAATGAGCAATTGATGATGATAATGATGAAAAGATCAATTAAAGAGATAAGAGATGGATTAAAACAAGGCCCACAACACAAATTTTGGCCGTTTTAAACCACGACAGTTCATCAATGAGATTTTTAAACATTGAACGACATCCAGTACAAACAAAGCACAAAAAACATTGAAATTGAAATAAGATCATAACCATGAATTGTAAAATTGAATTTGATGTTTCAATCGAATTTGAACAGAAAATAAAAAGTGAAGACAATTGAACAATTACCAATCAAAATCAATGCCAAGTTTAAACAAATTGTTGAACAATTAAGCTAGACGGAGCGAAAAGGGATAAATTACCTCAAATGAAATCAATATATTTCCTTTTTTTTTTTTGTTCTTTTCTCTGACCTCTGATTGCTTAAACAACAAATGACAGGGAAAACAGAAGGGAAGACGAAAACCCAAAATACAGAAAAGTAAAAACAATTAGAAGGTGGCGCCGGCAAAAGCGCCTCTTGGCGTGAAAGTAAAGCCTCCCAGTCAGATTCGGGTTTTACGGTTCTAAGAAGCCCTTTTCCTAAAGAATTGGGGATATGCTTCAAAAAAAATTAGGGGAATAGACTTCTAAAGAATATTCCGATTCCGAAAGTCATAATTTGTCTACATGACCATATTACTCTTGGGCCGTACATATATTTTTTATATCTTAAATTTTCAATGTTTTGTTACATTTCGTTTTAAATTATAAATTTTAATTATAAAATTATTAACATACAGTTTGAAAATGATAAGGGTTAAGAGATTATTGTAAGATTCTCATTTTTAATTATTTTTATAACAATTTCAGATTTAACTAAAATTCAATTTGAAATTTTTTTGTTATCCAAACACTAAATTTAAATTAAATTTATATTTTTAAATGAAATCTTCATTTCTAAACATAGCATTAATGATATTACAATTCTATCTCTTTCAATTCTCTCTAAAAAAAAGGCTCTAAACTAAAATTAAATATGGAAATAACATAGTGGATGAATTTGATTTCCAAATTAATAGTACATTAAATGATTTTAAAATTAATATTAATACCAAAATAAACTATAAGTCTATGACATAAGAATAAAGTATTAAAACCTTGTTTTAATTGCAAAGTTGGGAAAACTATGACAAAACTCATAAAATGGAGCGTTATCTCGCGCAACCAATATGCTAACTTTCTTTCATGTATGGCAAAAAAGATATACTAGAATTATACCATGTTGTGTAGGAATTTTCTTTTTTTACAAATATTAGTGTCAATTATTAATCTATACATTAATATTTTTTATTACAGAGTAGATTTGAAGGAAGGAGGGCTGACTTGGAAAGGGGTATTTATTCTTCAACTGAAACAAAACTCAATTCTCACTGCTAACTGTTAATATTTATTTGGGAAATTATCAATGGTGCCCTTGTACTATTGAAAAATTACAATGGTATCCAACTGCATTTCAGTGGTACCCCCAATTATATGGTAATTACAACCGTGACCTTAATGATGAATTTTCCGTTAAATGTCCGTTAAATTTGGAATTTAACCTAACCATGGTTAGTTTCTTCTTCTTCTTCCCTTTTCTCTTTCATGGCTGCTCTTCTTCCATGGCTTAATATTGCTCCATAGTTGATAGTTGATTGCTTCCCTCCTTCCTTTGGTGATTGGTGAACGCGTTTCAACTTCTCATTCTCTCTCTTCCCCTTTAGCTTAATCCCCTCTTCTAATCCGTAACTCCATTTGATTTTTTCTGTATAATAATCTCTGTTTCAACTTTCAAGTAAAAATTTGGTGAACAATTCAAAAATCTGTTCTTCCTTTCTTCACTGATTCAAGAATGAATTTTGATACATGATTGAACTTCTACATTTCTACAGCTTCTTGGGTTTGCTATAAATTCTACATTTGGTAAATCTTTGTTTGTTCTAGTGATTCAAGATGAGAAATAATTTGTGGGTATTCAATGGAATGATGATGAAATTGCCCATTTTGTTGTTACTGTTTTTTCATCTACAACTTCTTCCTTGTTGTTCCATGAATTCTGAAGGTAATATTGATTGATTTGCTTCTTTAAAGCTTGATTCTTTTTGGGTAATTATGGGAATAAATTGTTAGATTAATGGGTAATTAATTAAGATGAACAATTTTGACAGGAATAGCTTTGTTGGAATTTTAAAAAATGGTGGAAGAAGATCCTTTTAATGCCCTTTCTGATTGGAATTCTGATAAAAATCATTGTTTTTGGTTTGGAGTTTATTGCTCTGATGGAAATGTTGTTATTCTGTAAGTTCTTCATTTTGATCTCTTTTCATTTTTCTGTTTATTTGCTCATGACTTTTATGCTGATTAAAATCTCAACTCACTTGCCGAATATTTTCTCAAGATTCAATTCTCAATCTTTCTTTCACTGTTCACCAAAATCATTAATGGGCAGAAGATAGCCCCATAAAAAACCAGGAACAGCTATAACATTTGGTACAAATTAATAAATTCAATCAAAATTTCAAAGATATCATCCACACAATGAATCTCAGTTTCACACTTGCTCCTGATGGAGTTGATGAAACAAGAGCAAATGTTGATGATGATAGAACTCTTCTACATAGCTTATCAGTAGGGATTAGTCACACTAATGGCAGTATCTTCACACCTTTTCAACCAAATTTCGAGTTTCCTGATGATGGAACGGTATGCCAAAGGAGCACATACTAACCATGGAAGAAGAGCAGCCATGAAAGAGAAAAGGGAAGAAGAAGAAGAAACTAACCATGGTTAGGTTAAATTCCAAATTTAACGGACATTTAACGGAAAATTCATCATTAAGGTCACGGTTGTAATTACCATATAATTGGGGGGTACCACTGAAATGCAGTTGGGTACCATTGTAATTTTTCAATAGTACAAGGGCACCATTGATAATTTCCCTATTTATTTTATCTTCATGATTAGGCTACAAGATTAAAAATACATTAAGTTTAATACTATTTGAGATTTAAATCAACCTTATTTATTTTTCTATTAGAGATTAATAATTTGTTAATTTTTAATTAGTTTTTAAAATGAATTATAACTTCTCTCGTTGTCATTTAATTTTGTAAACAACTGATTAATTCAAGATTCTCTTTTCCTTGCGACATAATGTATCCTAAGACTAAAAAATCTAAACTAAATATGTATATCATATTTTTGATCTCATGGTCATACGACTAATCATGATCACAAGGAAATGAAGGGACGAGAAGGAAAAAGAAAGGGTGAATAATAGAAAAATTATTTCTCGTATGTTAAGAAAGAATGAAAAAATAGATGAAAAAATATATACTTTTCCTTTCAAATATTTATACATTTAGAGAAATTTGATTATTAACAAATTAGAAGATTTATTCTCTTAATCCCTTCCTTCCAAGTACATATCCTTTGAAATTGATATCCAAACAAAAATTATGTCTCTAAATATATTCCTTTCCATCCTCTCTAAATCCTCCAATCTAAATAAAAACTCAAGCTCATATACAAAGGGCACAATCCATTGAATGATTATTTAAAAAGGAAAAGAGAGGTGATTCTACATCAAAGTTAATCATTAAAGGTCAACCAAACATGTCAAATATTGACCTATCCTAAATTTGACACAAAAATCAACCAAAAATTAATGGGTTATAACTCGAAAATTTTGACGAGTAATTCGAAAATGACTCCACCCAAAAAAAGAAAATAAAAGGTTAAATCGACCGAAATCTAAACCCGATCGCTTCGACCCATTTTAAAGTTACACGACATCATTTCCAATTACACGTCATTCACAATTCCACGACATCATTTTTAGTTACACGTCATTACATTTAGTCGTCATTATATTCAGTTCCTTGTCATTTATTTTGGTCAGAACCCACTATATTTCTAAATATATTTTGAGTTAACATTTCTCTCTCCCTCTCTCTATATATATATATATATATATATATATATATATATGTGGAGAATGATATATATAACCTTTAGGACTGTATATAAGAAAGAATCTAGTAAAATATTTAATGTAATTCAATAAAATATTTGCCATGAAAATATAAGATACTCTATTATACATTAAAGATCCTTGACCCATTAGATGATTCACAACACACTCAATCGATATTTTAACAGGTCTAATTACAAGTTCGAAGAATTGTGATCTCATGTTCAACAAATTTGCAAAGAGAGGCCACCAAATATTTTAAGTGTCTTTTGACATAAACTTGATCTGTCCATGAGTGAGTCAAAGATCTTTAAGTTTTTTACCATATCTTGAAAATCCATCAAACTGTATGATTCTTTTTTCCCTTTGAATTTAGATTTTGTAAACCCAAAAATCAAAATTGTGTTTTCGTAAATACGTGTCTTCGGATGATTTCTTCAAATTGGGGTCGCATTAAAATTCAGCTACTCATGTTTGCTGCTGAAAAACTAACCTATATTAAAATAAAGCCCAAATTAGGCTAATTTGTTGCAAACATATTCTGATAAAATGAAAAATGAACTTAACTCCTAACATTTACTAACCTTGTTTATTATTGCAAGTTGTAGGCATTCCCTGCATTTTCTTAACGAGCAACAAAGACAGCTTCATCGTTGTGGAGGTTAACCTGTATACATCCAAACCAAATTCTGAGCAGTAATCAGGAGGAGACTATAATGCTTGAAGAAAAGGATCCGTTTACCAGAGATAACTTTAGTTTCTGAACTATATTGTTATTGTCATTTCTAACTTTCATTTATTTGGTTGTAAAAGCAAGTGTAACTCCTTTACTTCACAAATTACAAATCACAATCAATCAACTTTGCAACAGGAAGATTAGTTGATAACAAAGGGGTTGTTTGGCAAATAGATTTTTCACCGGCTTTTCATTGTTCAAACAGGCAAAAAAGTGTTTGATAATTTTACCCAGCTTTTCTCTGATAAACAACTAATAATTTTTACCAAACATCCATAATGGCGGGCTTAAAAATAGTTTCAATCAACAACTATTTACCAAACAAACCCGAAGAGACACAGACCAAGAAAATATTATAATAAAACATTAAAAAAACAATACTTTTAAAACTGTCAGAACTGGACACGAAACAAGAACTTTGTTTTCATAAGGTTGTAAAACAAGAAAAAGCTCCCAGTATCGATCATTTTCTTTTCGTTGTCTTCCTTTCAATTCTTTCCTTCAATGTCAACTTATGAAATGCTGTTCAAAAACACCATTAAATAAACACTTTTAAAAATCTTGAAAAATGACAAATGTCATATTTTAAAGAAGTCTGACAAATAGTCTAATTTTATTGGTTGAAATTTGATTAGATGACAATTAAATAGGTAAAGTTATTAAAAATATTATATTATATCAAATTTATATATCTAAATAAAAAATATACAGAGTTTACCTATTTCAAAATAAGACATAAAAAATTATTTATTATCTGGAGAAAGATATAAATTATTGTATCAATCGTAATTTAAAGTCTTATATGTGTAGTTAAAAACAAAACAATAATCAGTATCAAGATTGTCAAGATCGAGATTCTACGTAAGATCGAATTCAACTAATGGGATCGGATCGTAGGATCGAACGATCCTACAAATTCGCAAAATTAACAAGTTGCATTATGTCCATGTTTATTGTTTGATCATTTTCAATATAAAAAAGCATTAAGAACTTATACATTTTCTTAAAATTTTGCTTTAATTTTAAAATACATACATATCTTAGTTTTTAATGCCTTTTTTTCTTTATTCTTGATGAAATGATAAAATATATATAAGATATACACTACACATAATATATTTAGAGCACATACACATCAGGATATAATAATAAACCATAGTAAGCAAAAAAAAACATTGATAGTAGAAAAAAAAAAACTTAAATTAGTAGTTTTGAACGATCCTACCAACGATCCAACCCGATCCTAACAATCCTACAAATGATCCTAGCCGAACCTAGTCGATTCTAACGATCCCACCAACGATCCAACTTGATTCCGATTCCACTAACGATCCTAATCATTGAGTCCAATCTGGGTCGTAGAATCATACGATTCTACATTCCAAATCACGATTTTAACAACAATGATCAATATCTAAAAAATTAATTTAGAAATTAAAAATTTGATTTTGACTATTTACATGTTATTAATTGGACTTCATTAAAATAATTAGGCTTTACTTATTGTTTTTCCAAATAATATAAATACTAAATGAAATCAATGAAGATAATAATTTTTGTGAAGTTGGAATGAAAACAATATTGTATAAAGTTGGAAAATAATATCTTTTAACATTCTTTATTTGTCTAGTAATAATGTTTAATATGTGTGTATTTCTAAGATTAATATCCGCATTTCAGCCAATGCTTATACGTTTGATTTCATGTTGCTTTTTTAGAGGCATAAGAAGCGAGAAGAGTTCAAAAGTACAGTAACAAAGACAAAATAAAATCATGTATGATTTTTAAATTATGTTACTAAAAATGTGATATATAAAAGAAAAGTTCATATCAACAAACCAAGTACATCATCCACAAAAAATAAACTCAACTATAAATACGTGTTTTAAGGGATACTTGAATCTTCAAGAGATCTGATATCTCCCAAAGAGCTGAGAAGGCATTTGAAAACACTAACAAAAACTTAGATGATTTTTCTCAGTCTAGTCTACAATCCCTGTATAAAATCCCTTTCTATTTCCCTAAACTTTTTCCTAATGTCTCCTTATTCAAGCTATGATCTACCTGAATTGTTATGCTTTTCTCACAGCATCCCTATCTAATAGAAGACACTAACCACAATTAAAGACAATGAATATGATTGATATTCAAGATCAGAAAAATACCTTAATCCGCTACAGCTTCTATAATAGATGATCATGAGACATTCCCAAGCCACAAGACCGGCAAGCATTGAAATTGCACTCTAAGTCATCCTTTGTTACATGAAGTAAGCAGTGCTTCCTGAAAGAGATGCAGATAATTACAAGATTATCCATGGGATGACTTCATCAAAAACAATCAAAAAGAACGGAACAAATGCATAATCAAAATTTTAAGAAAAATGATCGGTTCAGATCTGCAAAAGTCAAATTTTTAATAGTATACTTAAATCTAAAAATTGTGATCTTGTGATGTTCAGATTTTTTAAACACATTTAATCTTCTACTGAAAAACACCAGCATACAAGCTAACCCAATAAATGAGGAAAAACAAGCAAAAACATTCATAAGATGGCAGACACAAGAAGTACATACCAGGGTCTTGAATGTGGCTATTGATCTTGAAGTTGCGTGCAAAGATTCTTATAAGGCATAAAGCCATTTTGCCAATGTAAAAATTGTTTCTTCAACAATTTATAGGCACTTGATTCCTCATCCGTGAACTTTTCAATATTACTGTCAAAATCAAATTTTAGCTCCATTGGACAAAGGCCAGCAAAGAAATCACCATCTTCAGCAGACTTAGCAACAATTGTATTGTATCTCTCCTCTAGTACAGAGCCCTTCTGTTCTTTAACTTCATCCACGAATGAAGTTGGCTTATACATGAACAGTGGTCTTGTTACGGCAGAATCAACCCAGGTCTCATCGCAGTCTTTGTTAAGTGAGACTCTATATACTTTGTTCTGTTTGTTGTTGACATCAAGAGTACGCATTTCCTTGGTTAAATGTACAACATATTCACATTGACGAGTAAATTTATCTTCAGTTGAGAATTCATTTACTTCGTCCACAAAGGAATAACCACGTCTTGAGATCTCATTCATAACCATTAATGCAGGGAGAGGAAGAACAGGACCCACAAAATCCTCATCATCTTGTACCTTGCTTGACCGTTTATTACTACACTGAGAAGGTTTTCTTAAAAAGAAGGGAGGTAACTGGCTTTCATCAGGAATGGCAAGGAATTCCGGGGATACATTTTTGCAATTCATTGCAAGAACTTCACAAGGCTCTGGAAAAGCTGCTTTCAAAACATTCATAGGTAATGCAGTCCACAATAATCTGCTGACGATCTCATATAAGCTAGTAGGCATGTTGACATCCTTGAAAACATCAACAACATCAAGGTGCCACATTGGTGGATCACAAAATGGCTTCAATTTTTCACTCATGAATTTCTCAAAACGCTCATTACAAAATTCTTTCAAACCTCCACTAGTCGAACTGCAAAATTTTTTGAACAATGATTTAGCAGTTTTATCACTGAAATGACTATAGAGATTCTCAAGCTTAATGTAATAAAACTTCCTTCGATATTTATATTTCTCATCACCCATGGAGCATAACAGAGAATCTCTAAGAGGAATCATTTCTCCATGTGTTGTCAAAATACTGGCCATTTTCGAAGAGGCACAATACTGCTGCAATTCAAGCTTCCCAGTGGACATCAATCGAACAAGTGTAAAACCCCCATACTCTCCAATTTTGGGCAATAAAGAAGAGAGGTTCTTTGAAAGAATGAAAAGGCCAAGAATTAATTGTCGTTTATGTTGCCATTTGATCCATTCAGGGAGATCATCCTTTGAAAACTCCTGCTTTATAAGGCATTTACCACAGAAGCAATCATGAGCAGTTACCAAGAAAGGTGATGGAAGCTCCCATGCATAAAAGGAATTAGATAAATTACAAATTTCATCAGAGGACTTTTTAGTAGCAGCAAAGGGACGCCCATAACAGAAAAAACTGAACTCGTTGTTCCATAATGATCCTAGGATAATAGCGGATGCCTCAGCACTTACATCATGTGGCATTGACCTCATCTCAGACAGAGGCAACACATTCATGTAACGTGGCTCAAGCAAATGGTGAGCCCATTTCAGCAATGGTGACAGTGGTTTGCGAATATCACATAAGAATAACCATTGCTCAGAAGCCACTACATATAAAAAATCATCACTTCCAACCTTCGAAAATAAAACAAATTCATCCTTATCGTTCAAGTCATTCACTCCAAGTCTCAATATACACCTCTGCTGACATTTACCAAATCTTAAATCAACCATATAAATTGCCTTATTGTTTGCTACAACCAAAATTCGAGGGTGCCAGCTGAATTCACAGCTAAACCACCCACTACTGGTTGACTCACTCAGCTCATCCCATGCAACACTAATTCTTTTCCCTCTAAATCTTGTCTTCAAACAAGAGTCCATATCAAATAAAAACAATGCTCCACTTTCTAACAGTACCACACACTCCCCGTGCATATGTGGGTTCCAACAAGCATAAGCCACCATACAAGTTGTGAATTTCTTACTGCCCAATAAAACCAAAGCAGGCTTCTCAGAGTCTAAAGAATGCCCACTAATTTGAACACTGAACCAATTTACAGCATACATATTACAAGCCAATAAAAAACCAACACAAGCAGAATCACCCACTTCGGGTATAGAGCAATTACTAGAAGGACATGCTGTAAGTTGAACAATCTGATGATCAAACTTAATCTGGGAAGTCAAAACAGAACCATCAGTACTAATCAACTTCGAATCTTTCACTGATAGCACAAGAAATCCAACACAGTCCAGATTAGCACCTGTTGGAAAGAAAAGAAGAGCCTGGTTGTTGGGGCAGTAGAGGGGCTCAAGACGATTGCGTAGGGGGACATTAGAGCTTCTAAGATTGTCTTCAGAGTTAAAAGAAGACGAAATGGAAGAGGCAATGGTAGGAAGGACAGAGGAGTCATGGGAAGTGGAGGTTTGGAGGAATCTATGTAAGGAGAGGTGAGGAGGAGGAGGGAGGAAAGGAGGAGAGAGATCAGAAGATGAGAATATTAAGGATGAAGACTCTGGAATGGGGTTGAAAAACAGTGGGCCCAAAGATGAAGAATTTTGGATAAGGAGGGGAGGGGAATGAACCGATGAAATTGGAAATAATGACTTCCATTCTTCAGAGGATTGCATTCTTTCTGCTTTGTTAATTGCAATTTATCAGCACTGGTACATTCAAGACAGTAAAGCATTAGTATACATCAGCAATGTGTAGCCATATTGTTACTAAAGTGTTTATGTGTTGCATACTTATAATTTCTTTTGGCATTTATATTTTGTTATTTTAAAAGATTACAGTATACTCCCTCCATTGCACCCTATGTATCCCATTTAGTTTGGCACACATGCCAATGCACTTATTAAGCCTTATTATCTCTAATTTAACATAATTAAAAATTATAAAATGTTGATATTAATAATCTTTGCATTGATATGAATCAAACAAGATCCCACTTGGTTATGTTTTAAGTTATACTTTTAGATAAAGAGCAAAATACAAATTAAGAGTGATAGATGAATTATGTCAAAAAAAAGATGACATTTAGACAAAAACAAAGGTAGTACATCAATAACAACATCAATGAAAAGACATGGACTCACTCAATTTAGCTCAATATCGATTCAAACAGATCAAGTTGATTTTCAAGTATAAGGAATCACCTATTAAGGCTAAGAACCGTATCAAGTCAAGCAAAAAACAAGTTAATTTAACAGAATCATTCCAAAAAAGGTACAAAATAGACTTTATACCCTCCCTAGTCTGCAGTCGCCAGTCTACACCCCAATAGTCATCTATTGGTGCCTATTCTGTCTTCTAATACCCCTTCAAAGTTCAAATTCACTAATTTGCTTACTAATGCTAAATCCTTAAGCCCCATTCAATAGACAATATAACCCATAGTGCATACTCCTTTTGCCCGCTACAATGGTTCCTAAAAGCTATTACATTAAAAATTCAATTGTATCAATCACAATAGGATATGAGTAACCGACCCAAAATCCAAAATCCCAAAACCAAAATTGACGTCTTACCAAACACAAGAACCAAAACCAAAATTCAAATCTACTGTAAACAGAAACAAACATCAAGAAAGCACATTAGATCAGAAAACAATATCTAAGAAAACAAAAACATCAAGAAAACAAATAAAATCAAACAAAAACATCATAAAAACAAATAAAATATGAAAACAAAATCTAAGAATCAAAACATCAAGAAAACAAAATTTGCTGTAAACAAAACCATTCATTCAAATTTCACAGTAGATAGAAGCAAATAACAAATCTAAGAAAAAAAAAATCAAATCTAATAACAAACATCTATTAAACACAACAAAAAAAGAACAAATTTAATGAAACAAAAACATAAAAAAAACTAAACAATTTCGAATGCAGAAAATCAGATGAAGATGAACAATTTATGATTAGATTAAGATAAAATTCAACAAATGAAGAAAATGAAATCTAAGAAATCCAAAAAATGCAGAAAACCTAAAATAACGAAATGAACAAAAATCTAAGAAAAAAAACCTCAACCAACGAAATAAAAAAATCTAAGGAAAAAAAATCCAACATAACAAAATGAAGACATGAAAAAATGCAGGAAAACAAAACTCAAAATAAAGTGAAAGAAAAAAAAAAGTAATGGAGATTTACCTTTTACCTTCCACAGTGGAAAATCCAAAAAAAATAAGTAATATCCATGAATAAAAATTATATTCAACAACATTTTCTAGCTCTTCACCTTCTTCTTTAGCTTCTTGGTTCAGCAAAAGAATAATGGTCAATAATACTTCCCCTCCAAGTAAATCTATTAGATCTCCAATTTTTTTTTTCTTTTCTTTTTCTTCTAATATAACCCAATTTCATCTATAAAGTTCCCTAGATCTCAAGGTACTACTGTAGTTCAATTGCCCACTTTTAATCACTCATTAAATTTGACAATGCTTAACTTCCTCCCGATAAAGTAGATAGCTTTGAATTTATTATTAAACACTAATTCCATAATCCCAGAAAAACCCACAAACCAAATTAGAAGCTAATGCCACAATACTATGATGTTGCAAACTTCAAAACCTAAAGCCCCAAAAATCTAGAAAAGCGGGGTGGTTTGAGTAGTGTGGTTCTCCCCCAAAATAACTCTAATTCACTAGGTTTAGAGCCCAAATTTAAAAAAACCCAAAAAATCCAACTACCTTAAATTCTATAATCACCAAAACCCAAAAGAAATGCATCAATTCTGGATAATTGATTCTATTCCAACAAACAAGTGAACATCCAAAGAATTATGGATAAATAAAATGCATCAGCTATGATAAATACCAATGAATTTGATAGTAAAAATCAAAATATAATCAAACAATTATGATTTAGAACCATACTAACCTAACCTGAATAAAAATGTAATCACGGAATTTGGAATCAGAACAGAGATTGAATATAAATAGTGATATGGAGTCAAAGATATTCAATAAAGTACCTAAAACAGGTGACTGGAGGCAGAGAACAGTAGCCGGAGCAGACGTAAGGCGACCAGCAGGCGAGACGGCTGGAGCAACCATAAGGGAGCAGCAGTGACAAAAATGATGGATGAGGCGGAGAAGAGGCGCCTAGGGAAGAAACGGGGATGGATCTAGAAAAAAAAATGTGATGTCAAACTAATTAATCGCAAATAAACTGTAAATACATTCATTAATCGCGATTGAGCTATCAAACTAATAAATATAATAATATTTGAATAATACAACAATAATTCAACCTTTAAACTATCAAACTAATTGATCACAATTCAAATTTTAATTGACCATTATCTAATTATTCTATCATTTAATTTGAATTACGTCTATGATCTATATTCTATAATCATCAAAAGAACACAAAAGTCAAAAGCCCTAATTTTTTGAAAAAACAAAACCTAAAAAAATTAAGGGATATTTGATATGGTAAGCACCAACTATTGCAAAAGGCGAGTGGTAGCAATTCTTAAAACTTTTTCCACAAAATAGCACTCAACTCTTGGAAAGTTAACTATAGTAACATTATGGGGTAAAAACATTTAATTTCCGTTAAGTTTTGGTGAAAGACATAAATGTCCCTACTATAAAAATATACGTGCTTAATAATAACTACAATAGATTTGATTTAACTAGTTTATATTGCTTAACTTTGATTTTATGAAACAACTATTTTCTTTAATCAAACTTTAATATAATTAATTCTTATATCTTATTTACTTAAACAATAAATTCCCCTTTATCTAAAGCATCACCTTTTCTTAGTTCTTGATTCAAAGTTCTTCTGATCTTTCTTATACTTAACTTATAATCAATAATATTATATACATATTCGTAAACAACAAAAAAAAAGATACTTATGAACAATGTAGGCATAACCTTTATTTAATTTAGTCACTTAACATATAATTTGTAATCATTTCAACAACTTAACTTAATTCTAACCATATGACTAACTTCATACTTTACTTTATGATACTAAGTGATAATCAACTCATTGTTCAAACTAAATAAAACTAACTCAGATCTGAACAACACAAAAAATTTACTTCTAAACTAGCCACCCCAATCAACAAATGAAGGTCAATACATAACTCAACTAAACAAATCACCTCATAAGCTTAACTAAGAAAATCAATTCATAAAATCGTAACCAAAGAATGCTAACCGTCATAAGCATAATAAATTATAATCAAACAAGAAAGCACCTAACATATCAGATTACTTTGTTAACTTCAAATTCAAGCTTACATTACATATTCTAAGTCGACCTTTTTCGCACAATAAACCAACTCATAGTGTTTGATTCATACTTATTTATTTAAGCTTTAATCCCTATCCATATTAAATTTTACTCCCACTCTTTCCGCTTCTTAACCAATTACTAACTACAATTCACTTTCAATTTTTATTCATAATTCCAATTCTAGTCAATTCATTTGTCACTATCTCTTAGATTATACCCAATTCAACATTATTCATCAATAGACCGACATCAGCAAGGAGGAAATCTATATATCAATTTATAACCATTTCAAAGCAAACACTTAAGAGCTCAATTCGCATCTAGAATCAATTCAACATTGAATAATACTCTACGATTATCATGAACAACTATATTTGGTTCCCCATTTTTTTTTCTCTAACATTTCCAAATAAAACTTACACTAAAGTAATACTAACTAAAATCTCAACTCTCAATAACAATCATCCATTTCAAGAATGCCAACAATATCAAACTTCCAACAATTTTAATCTAGACATACAAATTATGCTCAATAAAGTTTATCTTGGTGGGTATACCTCAAAAATCAATTTATCCACTATAGATTCAATTCACCAATTGCTAATTTGAGTCATGTTCATCTTCAATTTCATCAATTAAAACCCTACAATTACTAGTTGACCTAATTTCAATAATTTCCACATGATTTAAATATACAAATAAAATTTCACTTATTAAAGATTTAAATCAAGAAATTGAATTTGATTGAGTGAGAGTATACCTCAAGCATAAAATCTTTTCAATTTCATGGCTAATTCATTCCTATCTTCACCTTCCCTTCATCCTTAAGAAAAAAAAAATTAACATTGAAACTGGCAGTGGGCAGCAATCAGCTGCGGTGGTTACTGCGGGTGGCGACCGGCTAACTAAGGCGGTACAAATGGCGGTGGTGGATAGACTTCGGCGGTTCAGATGGCGGTGATGCTCAGGGATAGAAGTGGGATAAGTGTTTACGTGAGTTCTTTCTATTGATGTTTTTAAGATGGAAGTATTTCCTCTTTAATCAAGAACACGAGTACTAAGTAGTATATATAGTATATACTCATACGTGTAGGTTATGGAATTTTAGTATTTCTTTTTTCTTTTATTTTTTTTTCTTTACTGTTTTTTCCTTTCTTTTCTTTTTTTTTTTTAAAAAAAAAGAAAGATTATTATCACTACTAATATTACTACAACTACCACTACTTTTTTTTTATTGCTATTTACGTAAACAATTTAAAATGTAACTTTTATCTTTTTTTTTACAAATTATTTATGGCCAATAAAAAAATTATTAAAATGAGATTTATTAAACTTAGTTTAAATCGGAGATCGAGGTGATTAAAATCATAAGTGTTATCCAAACTCTATAAAATATTCTGAAGATATCACCAACATGTATAATGAAATTATATATAAAAAAAAATAAGGTGATCAATTCCTAGGAGGGCTAAAGGAAACATTTGACAAAAACGAAAGAGATTTTGTTATTAGAGACATTACCAATAGTGGAGGAATTACATGCTACAATTAGAAGAGAGGAGGTAGTATGACAAGAAATTATAGGCTTAGAGTAACTAACACCTCAAGATAACCTATCATCCATAGGTAGAGCCAAACATCAATCAGCAAAATCATCATTTAAGCGTGGCTAAGATCATAAAGCACATATGAAATGTTCTCATTATGAGAAATCTCGTCATGAAAACTGTTTTAAAATCGTAGGATATCTAGAAAGTTGGCCAAAAAACAGGGAACAAAACAAGACCATCAAATCAACAACCAAAGGAATGGTGTGAAGATGGCATTAGAAGGGTTAAAGCTATTGCCACCCTTAAATCTCAAGAAGATGCAAAAGGTGAAACAAGACAAGTATCCATAGCTATAAATGTTACAAATATGGAACATCACATAGGTTTGAAAGAATTTTAAACCGTAAATATATTCTAGGAAAATCATATTTGTAAATAGGATAACAAGAAACCTAAAACTCAACAAAAAAAAAAAAAAAAAAAAAAAAAAAAAAAAAAAATTTGGTTGAGGTCTCTCCCAAAGGTTGCGCATCGCTTGCTCAAGAGTTAGTGGAATAAAAACTTTGGCATCGATGGCTAGATCATCCATCTCAATGTTATCTTGAACATTTGAATTCTTTGTCAAAATAATACTTAAACATGATTGTGAAGCCTTTATTTTAGCTAAGGTCATAAAAACCCTTAATTCTCCAAGTAAAACTCATTCCAAAAAATATTTTCTTAAGTTCATTCGGATGTGTAAAGCCACATTTACTGCCTCAAATAAATTTTATTGGGTATATTTTGTAAAATAAAAGTATGAGGTGTTTAATGTTTCTATTAATTTTGCAAACATGGTTCTTATTCATAGCCTTATTCACACTTGTCCAAACACTCCACAATAAAATGGAGTTGAATAACCAGAGTAATCATGTTTGAATCACACATACCACCAAGTTTTTTGCCAGAGACCATAGCTACAACTAATTATTTGACCAATTGACTAACCACAAAACCATTAAACTACAAAACACCTCTACAAACACTAAGTACTTATCTCCCTGTCTCACCATTTCATACCCTACCACCACGAATTTTTGGATATACAATTTATGTTTATCTTCCAAAAACTCATTGTCATAAATTTGACCATGAGCACTTAAATGTGTTTTTGTTAGGTATGAAGTTCATCAAAAGGAGTACATGTGTCTTGATCCTATTAAACTATGGATTGTAACTTTCTTGAATCATTATACTTCAACCCCCACTTTTGATGTGAGGGGGAGAACATTAGTGACAATCTCAGTTGGCTAGTCTATCTAGTAGTATTTGGCCGAGACTCAAAAAAGCAAATAGGTAATGCTACCGAAACATTCTCCAATCATGAGAGTCAGCTTGTCACTCAACCATTTCTACCACTTATATCTGGTGTTCCTAATACTCCTAAAGTAATGCAAACTCATGAATCTATAAATTCACATGTTAATATTATTTAATAGTCTAACCATGATCTTTAGGAAAAGGAAAATGAAATGAAGAAAATTTGACTTATCCATTATAATAGAAAACACTAATCTTAACTATCAATTACCACCTAGAAGTACAAGAGGCATGTCATGTAAATGTTATGATCCTGAGTTTGAGTCCTAGAGATCGAAATATCTAGTAAAAAAACCAAATGAAGATAGACTCTCACAAGGAGCTCTAGCTTTTAAAGTTGCTTTATACTTTTTGAAAAAATTCACATGAATATTGGAGAAGCTCTCAAAAAAAATAAATAGAGAAAATCAATAATGGATGAATCAACGCTCATCAAAAGAATACAACATGTCTCAAATGTACCTTATCACTAGGAAAAAAGATAGTTGGATGTAAATGGATTTTCACAATTAAATATAAAGATAATGGTACCATAGAAAAATATAAAGCCTGACTATTTGCAGAAGGATATATTCAAACTAGGAAATTGATTATTCTGAAACATCCTTTTTGAATGTAAAAATTGATACAATTAGAGTATTATTCTTAGCAACTAACGATTTGAAATGCATTTCCTTATGGAGAACTCCAAAAATAAGTTTATATGGAGCTTCTCCATGTTTTTCACAAGCACTAGAGAAGGGTTTAGATTGAACAAAGTTTTTTTTGGGCTAAAATAATTACCTAAAGCTTGATGTGGGAAGTTCATTTATACTATGAAGAAATTTGAATACAAACAAGTAATTCAGAGCATACACTCCTATTAAAAAAGAAAGGTGATTTAATTACATGCATTATAATTTATATAGATGATATGATTATCAAAGAGAGTGAAAGGGAAGAAATTAAGAACCTAAAAAGGAAGCTATTTTAAGAATTTGAAATAAAGGATCTTGCAATATTAAAATATGTTCTAGGAATTGAGAAACTAAAATCAAAGAAATACCTTAAAAGGAAGCTTTATGCATAATTTACAAGTCCAACATATGAGGGCCATCATTCGAATCTTGAGATACCTTAAAGGATCTCTAGAAAAGGGAATCATGTATAAAAGAAATAATCATCTTCAACTTCAAGTATACATAGATGCAAATTGAATTGGAGACATATATGAAAGAAAATCTACTTCTTAATACTTTACTCTTATCGGAGGAAACTTAAAAATTTGGAAAGGTAAGAAGCAAAATAATATAGCCCTATCTAGTGCCAAGATGAAATTTCATGGAATAGCTTAAGTGATTACGGAGATATTATGGCTTACAAAACTGCTAAGTGAACTTGGTTTTCATCAAAAAAAGATTGTGTATTGCAAAATAAAGCAACTATTAGTAACATATGAAAATCCAATACAACATGAAAGAACAAAACATGTGGAGGTAGATTGACATTTCATAAAAGAAAGTCTAGAAGCAAAGATTATAAGCCTTCCTTATATTCGGTCAAGAGAGCACTTAGCTGAATATTTACAAAGGATGTGGGAGTTGAAGTCTTCAAAACTACCTTTAGCAAGTTGGACATTGAAGAACCTGTTACTCAACTTCAGGGGGAGATGATTGTCATAATTGAAAATAATATTGTTATAACTAATCTAGATATTCTAGGATCTATGATCTTATGTTCTTCTTTATAAGATTAAGAAAAACATAAAATTATTCGTAAAGCCTTAAAATCAGATTATATTCTTTGTTATATATTTACTACTCCCTCCAATTCACTATAATGGTCCCATTTTTTTATTTGGTCAGTTCATCTTAATTGTCCGCTTTTCATTTTAAGCCATAGATTTTTTTACCAAATTGTCCTCATAAACTATTTATAATTACAAAAGTGACCTAAGTGATAGGTATAATGGATTGAAATTTGAAGGTTATATTATGTCAAAATACCACAATAGTAAATTAAATTAAAGGGAGTATTTAGTATAGCGTTAAAACTCTAGAACTAAATTAATGCGTCATTAGAAGCTCATCAGTTGTACAACAATTGTAAAACCAAAGAGCACATTCTATTACAAAACCAAACTCCTCACAATAAGATCAGAATAAAATATGTACGACCTTGACAAAATATAAAAAAATGTAGCAAAGTTATTGAAATGTAGCAAACTTATTGCAACAGTCCAAGAGAGAAAATTGTAGCAAATAGAGCGTCTTCAATGAGCAATTTCTAGTTAGCTACATTCAAACCACTGCAAATAATTCATCTTGGCCCAAGACAACAACACAAAACCAGTGTAATTGCCTTCTACAAGGTTTTCATACAAATAACTCAAAAAACAAGGTAAAATAACATTTAAGGATACACACACATATACCTTAGATTCTATGCTGCATTTTTTCCGTCGTACGCAATCTAAATGCTGCCCTGGGAATCAACTCAAATGTATCATAATTACATAAGTTTATATAACTTTGGTGTGACAAACCTCGCAACAAGTAGAACCGAAAAAATTAAGTTCTAGCTCATCCTCGTGCTGTTCCTCCTAGTCCACCACTTCTTTCTCAGCTTATCACCGACACTCTCCTCATTATCGAGTTTATGCAAAATAACTTTGGTTTCACGCAATCTTGCTCCATAATCCTTTTTCCAAGTTTCAAAAATCTGTTTTAGCCTTCTCAGTTCTCTGTCAGGGTTCAGAGAAGCGTCCACTTGGCCTGATTTCACCTCAACCAAGAATTTGGCATCATCCCCGAATACTTGTTTTCTTTGCTCGAACTCCTCGGCCAAACGACTAATCACACTTAAACTAGCACTCATTGGTCTAACTCCATTGCTTTCATGACTTTTAAATGTGACATTACCTCCAGTATCACCACTATATTCTCTTTCGTCACTAGCATTCACCGATGCATCTGAATTTCTCGCAGAATCATCAACTGCAAGGCTTTTCTTTGCTATAGAAAGGCTTGACTGTAGCGACCTCATCTGTTTCTGCCAAACTTCTTCCATAGACTTCATCTTCAGCTCGTACTCGGACCAGCGATTTTCATACTGCCGTAGACGCTGATGCAGGATTTCATTCTCTTCTTCTTTGTCCCTAAGCGCTGCTTCCGCCTTAAGAACACGTCGCTGTAGCTCTGCAAGGTAAGAAGCCTTCACAAGAACTTCATCTGATTCATTGCCCTGTCACATAAATCAATTCAGAGTCAAGTTCTCATACAATTGTATGCCAGCGTCATTATCTTAGAGAGTGAGCTCATGAAAAACATACAAAACTATAATTACAAAACCTTGGAAGCTTTTGTTTTACGCTTTATCGAATTGGCATTTAAGTACGGAAAATTTTACTCTTTATCGAAGGTGAGGACTAATAAATATATACACAAATTTGAAGGAATTTACTTACATGGGACTTGGATCATGTGATAACCAATAAAAGTAGCGAAAACTGAAAATAGGTGTACAACAAAGCTTAATGGTGTACATATTTCAGTGGCAATTTTGTATAAGAATTGGACATTTGCTAAAAGCTGTACATACATGCTTAAAAGGTGTACATATTCGATTGATATTTCTGTCAATAATATAAACTTTTTCCTTTACAAAAATATGTACACCCTATAAGATAGTATGTACACCTTTTGTCACAATATGTATATCTCAGTCTGGTTTTCAGTTTTCAACACTTTAGTTGTTTTCACCCAATCGATGATCCTGCCCCAACTAGTATGACCAGCAACAAGGCCAAACTCCATAATTTAAACTTTACAAGTCAATGACCAGTGCAAAACTCACATTTGCTAATACTTGTATGTAAAAATACAAGGGAAATGATTACTTAGGGGGAAATAAAAATGGAAAAACAATTAAAATAGGTAGAGAAGTTTTTTTTAAAAAAATCAATACTTACTGCTTTGTTTCCCAAATTAAGCAGCAAGCCAATATTTCCAGAGCATTTCCTGACTAGCCAGCCACGAATACCTACAAGATATTCAAGTCGAAGGACACAGTGAAAATATATGATATTCTGATTCATGAACAGCAGTTTGCTAAAAACGAGATGAATCTATATTTCTTCTATTTCAAATTTAAAAGGACAACCAGGAAGGATAATGGTAACAAAAAAAATATCATAACAATGTCCATCATAAAATGGGAAATAGAATAAATTAAATGGTCTGCTTGAACTGTAAACTGATATTTATAGCGAGCAGGATCAAGAAACATTAAGGTTACCTGATTGTATCACTATAGATGCATTAGTAGCTTCCAAGAAATGACGTCTCGTTACCCGAGCCTTTATTTGTTTCTGTATAGTTATGGCAGCTCTCTGTCTCCTAAGCAAGAGAGCGAATTCCTTCCGTGTCTTTTCACCACGAATGACTGCCAAAAGAAATTGCAATGTTTCAATTTTTAAAGTTCTTTAAGGTGTTCAAATATTTTCCTAGTGTTTTAAACAAACATAAGTCTGGTTTTGTTTTCCTGTAAATTCAGATGAAAAAACCAGTTTCATATGTAAAACAGATAGTTAACAGGAAAGCATGGAATAGACAAAATTAATGCGAAGCCGAGGAAGAGAAATATTACAAGATTGAAGTGTGAAAATCCCTTTTCTAGTTTCTTTCACAAAACACCGAGCTTTGTAGCCTCTAAAGCAGCTTTGAACACGTAGAATGCCATGAAATGTACGGTTTCTTGTGTCCTCGAGCACCCCAATCTGAGCATCACATATACTCCCTTTAATATGAGTGACTACCGCATAACATGGCAATACAAAGCAGAAAATAACATACATATTTCTTGCTCTACTACATATATTATACAAAAACACTACCATGTAGATCCAAAGACCTTCGTTGTCTTTTCATCTTGGCTCTTAAAAATAAGATGAGTTCAAACAGAGTCTAATGGGATAAAGGCTTTGGCATTGCTGTAGTCAAATAAAGTCTAAAAAGTTCAGATTAGATTAGATTCAATCCAAAACTAACTGAAGTTTTAATGACTTCGGAAATTTTCATATCAATATAACTTACATGTATATAATCTATCCATTGAGTTTTACTACAGCTTGCTTATGTTTAGGAATGTAAAAGAACAAGCAAACATCACACAAAATAATGCCTCCCACTATTTTCTTTCATATAAAACCAATCACTATCCAAAATTACAAAAGCAATAATTAATAATAATAATAATAATAATAACAACAGTAATAATAATATAATAATAATAATAATAATAATAATAATAATAATAATAATAATAATAATAATAATAATTATTATTATTATTATTATTATTATTATTATTATTATTATTATTATTATTGATAATAATAAACTATATCAGTTCACGGAATAATTTGGATGAAAGGAAAGCTTGCCTGTCCTGTTCGGAAAAAAAGTTTTGTATAACCAACTTGATACATATCAGGTAAAATATTGAACTGATGAAGAATGGCAACTGAAACACTCAATGGATCTTGAGATGCCACACTCTCCAGAAGGAGAAAACCATACCTAAAACAACAAATTTGCAAAAAAAAGTTAAAAGAGTAGGAATTATATGATTTGAAATGAGGGACATACATCGGAAGGGAAACAAAAATAGCAAGTGGTCCACGTATTCACCTTCTGGCAAACTTCTGGTGTGTCATTCTGGTAGGAAAGCCGGACCTTGAAATTCTAACAACTTCAAGGACACCACAGCATCTAAGCTGTTGCAGCACAAGTCCTTGTTCATACATTCCAGGAGACTGCGAGCTGTTTGGCTTGATGCACCGGATGAAATGAGGTGTTGTATTTTCTAGACGTTGCATTAACTGGAATAGTTGACTCTGAATACACCATTCATCCAAGTAAAACTTAGCAAATCAAAGAAGCTTAAACAAGCAACCCCTACCCCCCGAGCCAAAAAATGAATATAAGAACAAAAACCATTAGTAAGATACAGACATACATAATTGTTGAACCCCAAAAAAATGAAAATAAGTATAAGAAAACATTGTAAGAAACAAGCATACTTGCTGCTTCTTTAGAAATTCTTTAGTGCATTATATACACTCTCAGATGTAAGAAAAGAGCCAAGCAAGAAATTCAGTAAATCCATAGATAACAGACAACAAAAAAGCCAGAAAAACTTCTTTTTCAGCAAAAGATACATGGACAACCCTTTTAATGATTTAATTGACTAGACAAACAGCAACCAGATTGATCACCCTCAACCGCAAATAGGATAAACAACTAAGTAACAGGACATCTACCTTAAATTTGGTGGCAACACTCAGCTTTTGTGAGTCAGCTCCCCCTGACTTGAACAAGGGACCAACAACGGGCTTTTCAGATTGAACCAGCATGTTTGAAGCAAATTTTTGTGGAAGGGACATTTTACAAGATGAAAGAAGTTGCACAGAGTCCAAGTGCATCAAATCCCTGTTCTTCTCTAAAAATCCTGTTGTATCATACGTAACCTGCAAAAGGTCGTAGAGTCAAACCCTCAGGTAAATGAAAGATAGAGCGGAAGAAAAAACATTAAAATCGTGAAATAAAAAGATTTATGAGATGGACGAGAGAAAAATCGTCAGGCAAAGCATGGTAATGTCGGTACTTGATCCATTTTGAGTAACAGGTTCTTCAAGGAAATTAATTCCGGATGAAGGGAATTCATCAATTCACAAAAGCTCCACCTTTCAACAATCATCATCAACAACATACTAGCATACATTCATCATTGGCTAAACGAGAACACTGGCCTTCATTATGGGTCAAAAGAAGATAAGTGTTCATTACCTCTCCTGCATAATGAGATACGGTAAAAGCTTTCTCACGCTCTCCTATGAAACATGAGTTGGACTTCAAATGTTGTTTAAGCTTATTAGCAAAAGTTAGGTCCGTTCCATTCGGAAAAGTGGACTCTTCATCAAGCAGAGATAGCAACCCAAGGGGTTTCTGCAAAAAGAAAAAGGTTTTCTCAATCAAGCACCACCACACCAGTAATATATGGAACACATATAGCTGGTGTATCAAACAATGACAAATAGGATCTTCCACAACCGGTCATTGAAGTAATTTAGTATTTCAAACTCATGAACATAAGGATGCAAACATTACCTTCTCAAAAAGATTAAGGCAAGCTTGGTTGTCTTCAAAGTCAACTTTTGTCCAATCAATTCCATCCTGAATATATTCCTGGCCAAAAATCAAGAAATTAGCATAAACATGTTTGTTATATAATAATATAAATGGCATATAGAACCAGTCAAATATAATCTTAGAACACTACGAACATTTTCATCAACTGCTCACCAAGAACATAAACATTGATGTATTGATCAATAAAGCAAAATCCCCCTTTTAAGTGATGGCTCATTAATTATTTGTAGATCTAAAACAAGCTAGAATAACAGAAGCAATGGATGTCCAAAAGCTCCAAGTAATATAACTTGGACACTTTCCACAGCTGATCGCGTATTTAACACCACATATGGGCATGTTATACATACTTGACAGAAGTAATGTCCAAACTATATAAATGATTCATTTACTCAATGTTGTACACTGTTAAATTCACACTTTTCTAACTTACCTCCTGTTCTAATTTGAATAAATGCCGATTGAAGTGCTGCTGTAGTCTCTCATTAGCGTAATTGATGCAGAATTGCTCAAAGCTATTTTTCTGGAACAAAGAGAGCTCATGATTAATACAAAAAATAGTTTAAGAGTTGTAGTCAATTTGATGAGTGAAGGGAAACCCAGAGAACTTTACGTACATCAAATGATTCAAAACCGTATATATCAAGAATGCTGATGGACTTTCCAGTACGCCGTTTGCCTACTCCAAGAGACTTGTTGATTTGTTCTACAAGCCAGTCAAACAAACACGAATATATTGATTTTGCTAAGGCGTCACGGGTATCAATGGCCTGAAAAAGAAACCACATTTAGGCCAGTTGAATATCATTTTCAAGCTCTGACAACGCATATTTTTATCTATGCGAAGTTGCAGATGTTGGCTATCAAGGGTCCATCAAAACAATCTTTATTGTTACAAATGGTAATCTTACATACATCAATCCCCCTGCCTAGGTGAGACTACTTACAACATTGGGGTAATGGAATGTTGCTATTGTTGCCAATGCATATTCTATCCACTATATAAATGCATGAAGACAGACTTCAGTAACTCCAGAACAGGAAGGTTATTAAGAAGCATGACAAGTCAAATCCCATGTAACCTGTTAAGCTGAAACAGCTATTCAACCATTGCTTGAAGATGTATGATCTGAAATTTATTTCATTACAGGCTTACATGGTACTCCTTTATACCTGGGCTTATGTAGTTCAACCAAACAACTGGTCATGTCAAAAACTCTAAATCCAAGAACTCTACAACATAGGTAGCAAAACTTCTACCAATCAAATGAATGCACAGTGCAGGGATGAAACTCAGTGGATTCCTCGTCATATTTAAAGTTCTTGATCGACAAAAAAAGGTTATTAACATCAATATGATCAGCTAAGAATTCACCCGTCATATTTAAACTAACTATACTATTTTAACCTCTTGTATAGTATGATATCTCTAACCATTGTTGTCACCCGGCATTAATTCATTGAAAACTCCAACTCCTAATATAATTAATATTCCCACCATTACCTATGTTTTTTTCCTTTTAAATAAATGCAACATTTCAATTTTGGGACAAATTTTCTGAATGTTGATGTTAAATTGGTTATCACTTATCATGTGCAGTCTTGTTAGATTCAAATTGAACTGCATTTGCAAAATATTAACATAAAAAACTTTAGTAAATAATGATATTACAGGGCAAAGATACGTCTTAGAGATTTTGTTTCTAGAATGATTGCATGACTAAAAGCTGGATGAAGTTTTTCGCCCCTCTTCCACCCTGTTATTGTAATGGGTATCAAATAGTGAAGCCACAGTAATGAGCTGTCAACATCAAATGGCATTTAATGCTTTCTACATGACAGACACAGTAGTAAGAATGTCATATTTTTCTAATAGACTAAATGCATGATTGGTTAACACAAGCATTATGAGACAAAGTACTTTGTTTCTTTATTCAAAAAAAAGTACTTTGTTTCTAGTATGAACTAACTGAATAGCAGCAAAATGATGAGCTTATCTCTTAATCATTAATAAAAAACAAATAGATGACCCACGTTTCAAAATATGATAATACACTGCCCCCCATGTCAAGCAATACAACTACGACCCATACTAGCCAACAACTTCAAAGTACGGTGGAGTGACTTACATAACTCTGCTCTACTTCTTAGTTCTCAAAACTTGTAATATAGCATACAATATATACCATTGCAAATCCAAGTTTCAAAATATGATCATTCACCACCCCCCATGTCAAGCTTTACAACTAGGACCATTTTAGCTAATTTCAACTTCAAAGTACAAAGGAGTCTTACATAACTCTGATCTACTTCTTAGTTCTCAAAACTTGTAAATTATAGCATAAACTATACCATTGCAATTCCAAGACTGTGCCTATGTTATTTTCTGCTCAGAACAAAAGTCAAAAGTCAGAACCTACCCTTACCTTTGTTTAGGACAAGATGAGTGCAGCCTCAGATGGATTATATTGTGGTATAAATAACCAGATGAGAAACGTTGGATTGCCAAGGTGGGAAGCATAGTTCTTACGGTTTTAGATTATGATGGACTAGATTAAAATGACCCAATACATATGTTCATTTCTTATTCTGCCAAGCTACAAATAGCTTTTACAATATTTTGACAGACCAAAGATTTATAGTTCTTTGTTTTCAGATTATAATGGACTAAAGTAAAATGACTCACAAAATCATGTGCACTTCTTATTTATGTGAAGTTGCACAAGACGTTTTCTACCAAAGGTCAATTGAAAGAAATCTCTTTGTTAGTTCTAACATTAACAAGGGTAAGAATGCGTATATCAGACCCTTCCAAAATCAACCCTAGGTGGGAGCCAATTAATGGTATTGGGGTAATGGAATGAAATGACACAATAAACTTTTTCATTCCTGAAAGTACTGGTTTCTCACAAAAGCCAACTAGAAATAACTTCAATAAAACCATACCGGTTTGCTTTTTTTTTTTAAAAAAAAAAAATTATCATAGTCATTGTTGATCCTATCTAAGGGAATGGTAGATGATATAGGGGTACCTGAGATAGCTTTAGCTTCTGAATAATATTGTCATTTCTAACTTTCATTTTTCTGGTAGACAATGCAAGTTGTAACTCCTTTACTTCGCAACCAATCAATTTTGCAACAGTAAGAAGAGCTGAAAAGCAAAGATAAACCAATCAAAAACAAAAAATAAATGCAAAGGCTCTATAAACAAACATTAAATTTCAGAGATGGAAAGAAAACAAGATTTTTAGCATAAGGATGCAAAGCACAAAAAGGCTTATTAACATTTATTGCTTTCCTTGTTAGTGGTTGTCCTTTCTTCATTTTCCCTATTGATGATTTCATCCAAGACTACGGAAGATTGTCAAGTTGTAAATAAGGAACACAAGCAGTAGAAGTATGACCTTACTATAGGGAAAAGATGCTACAAAGTTCAAATACACAAATAATTAAGCTCGGTTTCATGCTTTCTCACTTCAGTTTTCTTAATTATCAACTGAAATTCCATTAAAAACAACAGTAACAGATATCTAGAGGAAAAAAGTAAAAAGCGCTTCTAAAGACTCAATGACATCCCAGAGCAGTCAATTTACCTTCATCAGCCACAAGTTCTACATGGTTTTCATTGTCAATGATTGTGAACGAAACATTTCCTAGCCACAAGACAGCGGCAAGCATTGCAAATGCACTCTCTTGGTCATCCTTTGAGACATGAACTACATCCAGAGCTTCCTGAAAAAGATGCACATAGGTTACGAGAAAGTCCAGAGACCTATCAACAATTCAACAAAAACCTAAACGGAGTTGTTCTGGATCATCCATATATGTAATGGTGCACAGAGGGAAAGACTACCATAACATTACGAAATTGTTCAGCATCATCCACACCCGTAATGGTGTAATTGCTTTGCTTCAGGTATTTGTAGTCCTCAACACTCTTCAGATTCAATTTCTCTGTGTATCAAGTCACAAAAATATTAATTAGCTCAATAGAACACAACTCATCATAATACATCATGGCATCTGCCAAAACAAAAAATGGTCATAACTAAAATACATCTATTATGCCCTCCAAAAGAGAAAAATGGTTCCATTACGCAGCAATATGAGATATTCAATCCAAAGTTTTCTTTTTATTTTTTTATGTTTGTTGCAAAGACAATAATCTAGAGAGCAAGAGTTTCAATTGACAACTAGACATTATAAAAGGGATACTTTGGCAGACAGACTACTATTTGGGCTTTGGTCCGTGAGGACAGCAGGCACCTCCTAAAACTGGGTAAGGATAAAAAAAATAGCAGATATATCTCATCACCTCCATCACAGACTTTCAGTGTTACAACATCCAAATCTAGTAAACTTCAAAGTGCAAAGTAATAGAAGAAAACCATAGAAGATCATGTTGATGAAAATAGTAAAAGCATATAAACCTCTAAGGACAGGAGTAGCTCCAGCACAAAGTTGATAAAATATATGGTAGGAACGTTCACCTTCAGCACATTGCACCACTCTGGACTGTTTGTGAATCAGATTATATCAGAAACTAAAACTCTAGGATTTCTAAATTTATAAAATAAAGGAGAAGAAGAGAAAAAACAAACCTTTTCAAGTAGGACTACATCGTCAAAATAATTATGTGACAAGTAGAAAAGGAAATAAGAGAAAACAAAAGAGTAAGTATTTAGATGTCATAAACATGTCAATCTGAACATCGCAAATTATACAAAATAGAAAAGGAAATTGCAGATAAAGAGCTATGGGTCAAACTTACAAGTTTGGATTTGGGCCCCACATATCTTCCCAGTGTCACTGAAGAGGATCTCAATCAGCTTCCCCTGATTGAAAGTACCAGTGCATGCTCTTAATAGTATAGTCAACGCTTGGAAAATTTAAATCCACTCGATCAAAACAAAACTTACAAATCGACTTGAGTTGTCATTTCTTAAGGTTTTTGCATTGCCAAAAGCTTCCAAGATGGGATTAGTTTTTAATATTTCATACTCTATACCGCTACCACCTCCTAAAGCAGCCAAATACTGCATAGCTATCTTTGCTGTTTCAGTTTTCCCAGCTCCACTCTCACCACTGCATAAACATGTGAAAGTTTCATTCACACTGTGTTGAGGGCTCAAATGTGAAAGTTTCATTCACACCGTGAAGGAAGGTTAAGCCTTGGAGTACGGGCTTAAAGCCTTGGTGTAGGGATTTTAAAACTTAAAATAGACATTTTGACAGTTGGAGTAGTTACTTAAAAATAAAGTTAAGCCTCTAGAGAAGGTTATGGCTTAAAGTAGGTGCTATAGGCCTTAAAATGGGCATTTTAAGTCTTAGAATGGTTGTTTCAAATCATAAAGTTGGTATGTAAATTTTTTTAAAAACTTTATTTTTAATGGGCTATGTCGTACGGTTGCACACATGCGGCAGTCTCAGTGGAGATTTTGTGACGGTGGTAATGGGAATGATTTGTAATGTAAATTATTGTGATATGTATCATGTCATTCCTTAGTGAAGAAATATTGATAATATAAAGGTCTTTTATTCAAAATTTTCCATCATCACCTAATACCACATCTCCAAATGATAATGCATAAGAATGGATTTTGTGAAGAAAATGAGATGATTGAAGTAAAACAAGCATGCCCATTAAACATGTCAAGCAATTTTTCTACAAAAATTACACTAATTTTCCATTACCAATTTTACTATTTAATACCAACAACTAATCGAACTATTACCGTAGCAAGCAGTAGTGGGAGCAAGAAGAGAGAGAAAAGAGGAGACACGAAAATGGAGGGATGGGGTGAAAAGTTGTCAACTTTGGCAAAAAGCCAAATGGAGAACATCAATAAAGATTGTACCAAACAGAGAGGAAGAAAAAACGATAACATAGGTAGTAAACAATGATCTAGCAATGCAGAAAACAGATTCAACTAATAGCATGTTCTAAGAACAAATAAGCTGTTAGAACACCCACCTGATGATGATTGATTGGTTCACTTCATCTGCCAACCAGAGAAAAGGCAAAGTTAGAAATGTGAAGAAACAAGAATATACCCCCAAAAAATAAAGAGAAAAGGAAAAAGTCATCACCTCGTTTCATTTCCCGAAGAGCTGTGTCTGCAATTGCATACACATGCGGACTCTGAATGGATTTGCGTTGATATGCTTCAATATATTCATTTCCATACAGTTGAACTTTTTTGAAAGGATTGATAGCAACTAGCACAGGTCCCGCCTTTGTCTAATTTACAAAGAAATAATATTACTCTGTAAAACGAACACCCACAAGAACTTAGCCAGAAGCTAACAAGAAATGCACATACATAAATCATATCTCTATCATATCTGTATTGAAGATTGTACAGGACTGTCGGTTCACTCAGATAACTGAGTTGCATTAAATCGTCCACGCCATCAAGGATATCAGGGTTTGCTGGTAATAAGCAATCAGTTTGCACCTTTAAAACCTAAGGTTGAAAATCCAAATGAAGATTAATTAGCTTGCAAGGTATTAAATAAAAGCATTTACATTTCCTAATCATCAGTTACCTTTCCCTCTGGTAATGAAATGATACTTTCTGTTCCGGAAGCAGATATAATCTTTCCAAGTTCCCAGTTCCCATCGGGGAGTTGGTACCAAGTCTGAGCACTCTGAAAAGGGAAACATTGAGCACTGAGCACAAAGCCATTAAAATATAGAATCCATAACCAAAAACCTGTAGGATTATATGAAGATTTGAATAGACTAGACAAATGTACAAGACATAGTAATCAGTAAAACAAAATTTCTTATCCCCATTAAGATGTGTTCAAAAAATCATCCAAAAGCGCATCTGTGTCAACAATGTCTCTAAATCTATTATGAGAGTTCACGAAACAATTAATTTCTTAACCTTAAAATGAGCAAATTGTTTCTTATTTCTTGAATTACTAAAGTAAATATCTTGAAACTAATAAACAAATTTGAACCTTATGGCTAAGGCCTATGCCCACGACTTAAAGGCTATCAAACAGACCAAGCCATGTGAAGTAAAAATCCTCTGTACGAAGACTACCAAGTATGAGGAAAGAAATAATCCTAAAAAGCATTTTTTACTCCAAAGTCCGATCGCCTGAAGCATCGCCCAAACTATATTAAGGTTTAACGTTCATATTCTTCCAAAGACGTGGTTAAATCATGTGTGCGTACTGATATGAAGTGGTAAATGCATTCAATTTTGCAATCAAGGGTCAAGCAAAAATCGTCTCTTTGTTATTACAAGGGTAAGGATGTCCAGCCGTCTACATATAAGCCCTCCTTATCCCACCTGATTGGGAGTCTCTTAGTGGCATTAGGATAATGCAATATTATTGTGAATGAGGTAATTTGGTCTTGCAAACCCAGAGGCTATAGCTTTTACTGTTGCGAACCTTCACCCACAAAATTATGAATAAATAGTCTTCACAGCATTTTTCTCGTCATTCATCAAGCACACTGGTAACAATTAAACACTCACTTATCATTTTATCCTAAAGAAAATATCTTTTAATAAGATCTCGACAGGTGGTGTGAGAAAAAAGAGGAGTAAAGAACTAAGGAGGCTTATCTCAAAAAGTCAATAAAGAACCAGTTCCACATATGTATGAATTATGATGCACAACCATTCAACCAATAATAGGCGGTGCTTGAGATGTCTACTATAATTTCTATGTAGTTCCCTGCACAACGTACAACTTCCACGAAGTACTAATGGGATGAAACTATTACAATGAAACATATGATAAGGGTTTACAATGCTGAGCATGTCCAAAAGTTCAACATGTTCTCAACAAGTGCAGACAATTGTACTCTTTCAAGAAAAGCAACATTGAGTGCCACAAAATATATGTTACTAAATTATCAATTCTAATCCCTATAATAAAGTGGTTAATAATTTATAAAAACCAAAAATGATGAGTGAAACATGCATTTAGCTCAAAAGAAAGGTATGTCAATTGTCAAAGACGCGCATAAAAAAGTAAGAGAATAAAAAAAAACAAAATAATATTGGAGGAAAAGAGAAGGATGACAAAAATTTAGACAAGTAGGAGAGAAAAAGAATTCCGGCGCAAATGGCATCCTCAACTTCATATATGAATGTGTAAAAGTATCAATACAAAAATTTCTTTTTCACCCCTCAAATGAAAAAAATTTTCACCCCTCAACTTCATATGTACTAAGGTTTATTACTAATACCTTTACTTTCACAAATTATTCCCACCCTCTTTCTCTTTTGCTTAATTGGCCAACTTAATTCATATTCTCCAAAAGTTAATGATTGCATCAACTTACAGAAAGAGAGAACCAAAAAGTGGCTAATCCATTTTAAACCTAAGAAACTCCATATCATTGCGAAAAATGACACATGAAAGCGGTGAAAATCAACAACGAGACAAGATGTACCATGATTTTACTATCACTCCATAAATCTAGACACAGACAATTTAAATCAATATTAGATGTACCAAGATTCACTAGAACTTTCTCACTATCAACAATTGCTTCCACCCTCTCTCTTTCCTTAGTAAACCAACTTAATTCATAGTTCTCCATATATAAATGATTACATCAACCAACATTAAGAAGGTCTGACCTAACCTACAGATTCAGGTTTTTGAAAAGAGGCATTTGAAAGTAACAACCAATGAAACCTGCCTAGAGAAAACAATAAGAGAACGAAAGAGAGTTTTTCCATTCGAAAACTAGGAAGTAGAGAGCTATGTCATTGCCACTTGTGACACGGAGAAACAATCAGATAAGGTGTCCAGGACAGGAGCAAGACACACAAACAACTTAATCATAGATATGAAAATGCTCTCATAAACTACTAAATTCAACTACAACTACAATACAAAACATGAGAAAAAATGAATCCGCAAATAAAGCTTAAATTCGTCAGGAACCACTAAAATTGATCCAGGAAGTCATTATGAATAGTACAACCCAATAAGCAGCAATCCATTACTAGAAAATATGAAGGAGCAAGCAAGATACCTTCTTCTTTGCATACGAAACAGTGTCATTCCATTTTGATTCAGCTATAGATGGAATTGAAGGCAAAGGCGAAGAACCGACATCAGAATCTTCATCTAACACCGGTACAGCCCTCTGCCCATAAGGTGAATCATCATTAACCTGATCCCCTTGTCCAGCAACATAATCAACACCTTCTAAACTACCATAATCAAGAACACCACCATTTGAATGCCCATCCTTCTCAGATGACTGAGAAGCTGGTGATGATTCCATCAACCTAATTTCAGCTGGCAATGATTTGATTGAATTAAAAGAGGGAGGCACGCGAGCTTTAGGCACCTTCTTACTCGAAGAATTCCGGGATCCTGATAAGGAATGAGTCCCAACAGGCGCCATATGCAAAAAGATCAATAATTCCTCAAAAAGAACTAACTTTTTCCAGAAAGGGCCTATCAAACTTTAGCAAAAAGGACCCTTTTCAATCACTTATCTTGTAAGCACAATGGAGTAGGGGTATGGGACCTATGCAGTATGTACCTTCTTCAATCCTTCAGTAGCCTCCATTAACTAAACCCCACATTTTGTAGCCAAATTTTATATCAAATGACATAAAATTGAATATAGTTCCATCCCAATTGACCCACTTTAATATGAAATACAGGCAACTGCCCCAACAAGATTAGTCCCAAATCAGATGCAGCCACAAACAAGCATAATTATATTAATCTGAAACACCCAGAAAAAAATCTTCAAAATTTCCAAAAATGGTATAAGCACTAGAATGAATTGATTGCAAACTTACAAAATTAGAGTCCCAAATATGGCTTGATTAAATATATGCCCACCAAAAAGAACTCTTTTAAGCAAAATTCTTCTTGAGATCAGAAAAATTCCTTGAAGTAGATCTCAGAATTCACAATCTGTCAGTTAAAAATGACCAAATTGTTGGGAAAAAACAAAGCCACAACTTAAATGTTACCTGCGTTTCTTAGCAAATTTAAAGCTTTCTGCTTCAAAATTAACCAAAATGAATCAAAATATTCTTTTACGCAGAACTCAAAAGAAAGCGCAAAATCAAGAAACAGTAATAGGTTAGGTGTGTGAAGAGAAGAGTAAAGGTGAGGAAATCCAAGGCGTGTTGAAGCGAGCAGCTTTTGCTGGGCTTTGTCTTGTGGAATTCAGAGGAATTGCTTACAGAAAAGTTGCTAGTTTTCCCCCAAAAAAATTTGTTATAATTTTCAATTTGTTTTATGGTTTCCGTTTCAAATCTGGAGATTATGAGTTATGTTATGTATTATGTGTAATAATAATGCCGGCACCGAAATCAAAAATTCAAATTACTCCTGTTTGTTTGTGAGAAGTACATATATATATATATATATATATATATATATATATATATATATATATATATATATATATATATATATTACTCCTTTTTAATAAAAAATTATATGAAAGCCAAAGGAAAATAAGGACAAAAGTGATTAAATATATATCAATCAAGTACAATAAAACTTGAAATATCCTAAGTTAATTTTCTAACATTTAAAAATATATCAGAAAAAATTAATACGCATTAAAAATTGAAGTATCCTAAGTTAATTTTCTAACATATAAAAATATATCAGAAAAAATTAATACGCATTAAAAATTGAAGTATCCTAAGTTAATTTTCTAACATATAAAAATATATCAGAAAAAATTAATACGCATTATCAAATGATTTTTATTTTATAACAACATTATCCTCTTAATTTTTACTTTTCATCTATATTTGAACTCTTAGAATTTTGAAATGAAAAGTAAAGTAAAATGCAATTTCTCCCTCTATTAAAACTCTTGTAATTTTCGCCTCTAATTTCATTATGATGTGGTAGTTTATTTATTGAAATTAATGATAAACTAAGCACTAATTTTCGTTATTAATTTTTGGAGTATTTGGTCAATGATATATTTATTACACAATTAAAAATATAGACTTTGATATTATTCTTCAAAATTTTTCAATATAATAAAAAAAACAGAAATACAGAAAATAGGAAAGGAAAAAAGATTTTCCAATCAAGTTTAAATATAGTTCCAAGTGAAGGAAAATTGAAGCCTCAAAATACTTGACTAATAAACTCAAGGATATCTATGAAATATATACATTAGTAAATACTAGTACCATGCATATCTATTTTCCTAATTAGTTTTCAATTTTCTAATTATTTCTTATGGTATATATTATTATTACTATTGTTAATAAAGTAGTCCCTCCGAACCAATTTAGTTATCCCATTTTCTTATTTGGCAAAATCTTTTTAGTTGTCTCATTTCTATTTTTATCAATTTTTTTTACCTAAATACCCTTAGTTCACACACATAATTACGAATATACCTCCATATACTTTTACTTACCTAACTACCCTTCACTATTTACCCTTTTTAATGGACCCCACACCATTCTTAATAACCGTGTCCAAGCAAATGGGACATCTAAATTGATTCGATTTGAGTATTTTTTAGACACCATACTAGAAATTAGACCTGGGAAAACAGTCGGTCGGTCGGGTTTTGGGTCGGATCAATTTCGGTCGGGTCATTTTCGGGTCGGGTCAGTTTCGGATCGGGTCAGTTTCAGGTCGGATCACTCCGGGTTTCGGGTCGGTTCGGATTGACCCAACGGGTTACCATAAAACATCAGAATATCCAATCGACTAATTCAACATAAAAAAAAATCATTAAAATATCTAAAAAAAATCATTAGAGAAATTACATGTACGATTTTCAAAAAATAGTTGGTATGTCAGGTTCATTTAAGTGCAAGAAAAATAGGGGAATTAATACTTATTTTGAAAGACTTGTAAGATACGCGTAGAGCTGTTCAAAACAAACCCGACCCGAAATCTGACTCGGAACCGAAAATTATCCGACCCGAAAAAATGTAAGTTTTTTAGGTTTACCGAACCGCAATTACCCGAACCGATACTTCACTCGAACCGTTTAATAACCGAAAAGGCCAAAATCGAACTCGAACTGCAACCGAATTTTATAACCGACATATAAACCTTAACCGATGTTACCCGAACTGAACAATGATCGACCCGATTCAAATCCGACCCGAATTATGCACGTAACCGAATGCAACCTGACTAAAACTGATTAAGATCGAACTGTTTTTAACCCGAACTGATACAAATCCGAATCGATTATTAATCGAACTGTTTTTAACCCGAACTGATACTAACCCGAACTGATACTAACCCGAACCGATTCTTAATCGAACTGTTATACATCCGAATCCAATTTCAGTTTTCTAATTATGATTTTTTGAATATTTGAAAACTAATTTCTAATATTGAAAGATTGTAAACAAGTTTATATATAAATATTTTAGCAAATCAACTATAAACCAATAAGATTCCACCAATTCTTCAAGCTTTAAGCCCCAAAAATTTACATTCATCACTTATACATCCACCAAATTTAAATATATAAATATTAAGTTTTTAACCCCAAAAATTTACATCACTTATACATCTATGTAGCTTTATTGGGTCATTGAGTTCTGATGCATGCTCGTTCCTTTTATGTATGGCCAACTAATTCAAGAATCAAGATGAATTCTGTTTTTCTCATTGTCCCACATCGCCTAGGTGAAAGAACGCAATCCCACTAGTGTGTTATTTATATGGGCCAATTAGAAGTGTTGTATAGATTGATTTGAAGGTATAGTGAGTAAAATCTTATTATCTAGTATCCTTCTATATCTGGAAAAGGTTTAAAAAAAAAACTTCTTTTAGTTATTTAATTAAATGTATAAGTATTTGAAATTATAAAAGCATTCCACAATAATCTGTAGGATAATGGACTTATATTATACATGCCCATTATAATAGGAACTAGAAAGTGTTGATAGATAATTTAGTAATTTTTGTATGAAATATGAGATAGACGATATAAAAAGTCCAAATACAAAATTTGAATATTTTAATTTAAACATCTTTAAATGATGTAAATAAGATATTAAATAACAAAAGTGGATATTATAAGTAAAAAAATAAATGTTTTAAAATATTGGAAATATTTAGTCTAAATTAGGATATTAAATAATCAAAGGGTAAACATGGCATAATTAGCCAATTGACCCTTTTAAATATGCCCCAAGGCTGTTTGGTCTTGTTTATAGCTAGTCATTACTAATTACCTCTTCTTCTAAGTCGATGTGGGACAAGCATAAATTACCACTTGTTTGGTCTTGTTTATAGCTAGTCATTACTAATTACCTCTTCTTCTAAGTCGATGTGGGACAAGCATAAATTACCTCTTGTTTGGTCTTGTTTTATAATTTAGGGTAGCGACATTCGTTTTTTGAAAAGCTCATTCAAACGTGCGAAACGTTCGTATAAATTATATTGATTTGCTTACTGAAATGTAGAAGAATTAAAAACTCATTTGACTGATTTAACAAGATACATGTATTCAATTAAGATGATTATAACGTCCTGTTTTTAAAGAAAAATAATTACGATGGCTAAAAAGACGTTAAATACGTGTTTTTTGAGATCTATTGATGAGTTTTAGTTTTAGGGTTCAAGTGATATACTCAATATGTTGAGATACTTTGAAAACTAAAATTTTATTTGAAATGAATTCTAACATTGAAATTACTCTAAAAATTGATATTAAATCTGTCAAAACGGGTCGGTTTCCGGTCGGGTCATTTTCGGTCGGGTAATTATCGGGTCGGTCATGTTTCGGATTAAGTCGCTTTCGGGTCGGTCGGGTTCGGGTTTTGTCGGGTCGGGTCCCGGATTTATTTTCGAGTCGGATCAAATTTTCCCAGGTCTACTAGAAATAAAGGATCCAAGAAATATATAAGTACTGGTCTTTTTATTAATATGGAGAATATGGTCAAAAGGGGATGACAATTTGGAGTTGAAAACGCCACCTAAAAACGAAGGCAATGACGACTTGGTCGTGAATTTAGAATTTAGAATTTAGAATTTAGAATTAAAAATATAGAACTACTACTACTTGTATATTTTCATCACAATTTCCAATTTCTAGCGTAAATTAATGCAATCACAATTTTCATGATAGTGATAGCCTTTTAAGCCCCTTTTTTTATTATTATTTTTTTTAATCTTCCTCCTATATATGTCGTTGACAAATATCTATCAATGGCAATTCGTTAGTAATTTAGTATAAAGAATAAGATAGACCATCAAATACTTCATTTTTGATTTTATAGTGTATTTGATTGATGATGCTTAGATGATCAGCTGAGAGCACACTCTTCTTTGGGATACAATATTTACGAAGTAAAAATTATGTTGTTGTTGGTGAATTAGATAAAATACAAATAAATAAGGGGGAGAACAAAAATTTTGGAGACCTTATTTATTTTTATTATGTCTATTAAAATAAGTCCCTTCATTGTATTTAAAGATAAAATTTTTCCATTTCAAGAAAAATAATTGATGACAAAATATATTGTAACATTTATATTCTAAAATTACTTTAACTATAAAAAAAATTTACAAACAAATCACTTAAAAATTGTTGCTCGAAATCGGGCCTGAGTAGTATCATTTATTATTTGAGGTCGTTTACTTTTTGAGGCCCTAGACAGTCGGCTATCCGAAATATGCTAAGAACTGGTTCTGCAAATAAATAATACAAAAGAGTGATTAAGATAAAGAGGAAAAATAGATAAGATGAAAAAAATCAATATGCCATTACCAAAATATATAATATAAATTGGACAGACCATAACAAAATAGAGTCAATTTTGCTTATTCTACACCACCATTTTGAAGCAAAATGAATATTGTTTTGTATTATACAATTCAGAAACATACAGAAACTAATTTCCAAGGTTTCTCTTTTAATTCAAGTCTCAATCAGTCACCATTTTTTATATTCAACATTTTTCACTAATTTTTATTCATTTTTATATTTAGACTCATACAAAATATTCTATAATTTACTCTTTATCCCTAAACTCATTTCATATTTATTTTTTATATCATTTAAAAATAAATCTCTATAAAATTAAAACATGTAATAGTTGTTGATTTATTGTTTAAAAACCCTTAGATCGACTAAGAGTTTTTACGCAAGACTTAAAAATTAGAGACTCACTATAATGCTTTGCCTAAGACTTTTTCCTTAATCCTAATATATTTCATTCAAAACTCTTATTGATTTGCCAAACAGCTAAAACCTTATTTGAATTAATTATTTTTGGCTTGTAATTCATATTTTATCTAATAAAAAATTAACAATTAATAGTTTATTGTGCATAATATATATCTCGATTGACAACTTAATTATACAGTTGGCTTGACAATCTTCTTCATTCCAACCAAAATAACTCTACCAAACTCTTTTTGCTTCTCTTCTTTGCCAAACATATAAAAACTCTCTATTTAATTGTATTTACGCTTCTTCCCTTAAGCATTTTATAATTTTTCGTTCAATTCACTTCAAAAATCAGTAAAAATACAAAAGAATTAAATGAAGCTTGTAGAGTACTTTAACTGAAATCTTTTATAATCAAGCTCACAATTGGACTAAATACCTCATATTACCTCCAAAATTATTAGCAAAATAAGCCAAATATGTGTTTAGAAATTTGCCTATCACTTGTCCCAATAAATAATTAAGTGGGATTTTTGGTAAATAACTTTTAGGTTGACTTTTTTTTTTAAAGGAACTTACAATTCATTGATAAAAATGTCATCCGACATCTACAACAGAGTAACAATCAATCATATACATAACTATTTAATCAAACAAATTTCCAAATAGAAAAAACCACAATCATTATAAAGGAAATCTAACACTAAAGCATTCTATTGATCACCTCGCTGATTGATACAGCCTCTTCCGAAGGGGGTCCTTAGATCTGGTGTGGCTTTGAAATAGTGATAAGTTTGATACCATTGATTGTATTAGCATAACCGACACCCGTGATGATGTCATATATCTTTTTACCATTGAATTGATAACAAAACTCCAAACTTTCATCATGATGACGTCTACCTTTTGCCTTTTTGGTTGGTCAAAAGACAAAAAAATTGTGTAGACTGCTTTTTAGGTTATTAAGCTAAAATAAAAGAGTTAATTGGTTGACATTTTTCATTGGCTTGTTAGCTTATTGACCCAATTTTCCTTCAATAAACAACCAAAAATCAATACATAATTTTACCAAACATCTCCTAGAACAATTGATAGATCGAGCTAGCTTATAAGCAAACAAACAAAAAATCAACACTTCAAATTGGTCAAAAAAGCCAACTAAAAAGCCAACATCCAATAACCATTTTTCAAACACCCATACTTGATATTCATTATTATAGGTTGATTTCTATATTTCAAAAACACCACAAAAAAAACATCAATAAAAAGATTAAAGTGCGCGAAAAGACACAAAGATTTATATAATTTAGTATCGTTGTATAGCTATGTCCTTATGCACATGAATTATCATCAATGATAATGTTGACAGTGTTAGAGATGGGAACGACAACAAGAGGGGGGGGTTGAATTATTGTTTTAATAAGTTTAAGTATTTTAGCCCTGTTTTTGCGGAATTAGATTGAAGAATTAAAACTTAAACTTAGTGCGAAAAAGTAAAAGAGACAACACAATTTTACGTGGAAACCTTCTAGGCCTAAATAGAAGGAAAAACCACGATCCCTCGAGATTTCAAAACTCTCCAATATGTTTTAGGTAATTCGTTACAATTACATAAACAACTTGCTTCACTCGAAGCTTCTCTAACTAGGCCAACTTCTCTTTCTCTTTCTCTTGCTTCACTCGAAGCTTCTCTCTTAGCTTTACTCAAAGCTATTCTCTTCTCTAGCTTCACTAGAAGCTTTCTAATTCTCCCCTAGACTTACCCAAGTCTAGTTACAACAATTATCTCAAAAACCCTTTACAAGGATAAATTCTCTAAAGATAAAATTAAAGAGTTGCACAAGAAAATAATATAAATTAATTGGCAATTTTTGAACAAAATATTTCTTGTTAATTTTATCAATCTCTCGTATGAATTTTTATGGCTTATATGCAGCAATTTTCGAGGAACAAACAAGTCCTCTATTTATAGAGTTAATTTAGCTAATAAAAGGAAGTAACTACCCATTATTCCCTTATCCGTAAAAATAGGAAAATAATATGGAACATGAATTACAAGGTCAAAACCCACGTTTAACACTTGTACCTTTTCTCATAAATAAGGAGAAATAAGTGGAAGCTTGGTGCTTAAGCAAAGCTACAGTTTCCCTTTTTCTAATAATAGGTAGATTAGTTACTTACTTAAATTAGATCCAAAATAAAAGCCTTTTTAAAAGGAGAAAAATAAGGAAAGAAATATTCCATATTTAGAAAATCACACGGTTATATTTTAGGTGATTTAAAAAAAAATTATTTTTCCAATTAACTTAATTATTAAATAATGCAACAAATTAATTTTAACTAATACATCAACTAAAAAATCAGAAAATAACTTAATTAGAATTTTCCAGCAGACGTATCTTCTCCAGACTCCAGTCTGGGAACAATGCACTGTTTCTATTTTCCAGTAACGTTAGATCATCAAACTTGGGAACAGTAGACCTCCTGTCTACATTTGACATCCTAAGCGATATACCTTATCTAACTTCTTTGGATTCTTTTGACGAGTCCACGTTCATAGACTAAGTCATAGGCACTATCAACGATCCTTAACAAGACCGGATATCGACCTGCATACAATCTCTAAAAATACATTTGTTTATATAAAGTGTAGTCATCATCAAAACCTAAAAGTGCCAACCAATTCCCCCTTTTGATGATGACAAACTTTTAAACAAACTTAAACAAAATAGAGTAAAACAAATATCATGGTGCATGCCAGAGATTAAAGCTACTCTACATAACTTAGTAAATCAACTTGTTACAATATAATTTACAAGGCATATAACAAAACAGATTACTCTAATATTTAGAATCATTTAAAAATAACATAAGCATGATCAGAGCATTAGAAGAAGTTTATTGCTTAAGTCTTTAATAAATCTAAAATAAAATAACATAGCTTACTAAGATACTTAACCTAAGCATAATTAGAACATTATCACATTGGTACTGAGTACCAGAGTAATAGTAATACTGAGTACCAAATTAGTAAACATATCAGAGCATATAATCAAGGATTTTTCATCAGAACATATATTTCAAGTAAAATGTAAATATATTGAAGAATAAATCCTAAGAATAGCAATTAAAAGAATAAGCAGGCAGTAGCAGTAATAAAAAGCAAATACTAATTTAAGCAATCTAATTATGCAATGTATTAAAGTCACAAACCAAAAGAAAGTGAGCAACCATGTTTAAAATAGTATCAAGATACAGACATTGTACCCATTTTGGTACATTGAAACGAAAATAAATGTTTAATTGATTGATTGAATGATTGGTCAGCAAGAGTAAAGAGGAGAGGAGTTAAGAATCATGCTCTTCTTCGTTTATGAATTCGGTCTGCACTTCCACTGTATCGAGCTTGGCTCCTAGGCAGGCTTCTATCAGAGTAAGCTGATCAGTGATAGATGCAAGGGAGACACGAACCTCCTCTTGAAAAGCAAAGAGCTGGGATTGCAAATCTTTCAGCTGGGAGAGAACAGGATCTGTTGGAGCTGTGGGAATAGAGGATTTGTTAGTGAATTCAGCAAAACCTAAACCAGGTGAGGTGTGTGGTGGTGGTGTGGCAAGAATAGGTGAAGTTGGAGGTGATGGAATATGGTGTGTGGGTGATGTGGCTGGTTTTGGTGAGAGAGGTGTAGTTGTTTGAGGTTCAAGTGTAGTGTGAGAGGAAGAGTCATCATCCAAACTAACAACCGAACGTTTTCCTTTGGAAGCAAGCCTACGACTTTTGCTTGGGGTCACAACATGCTTCTTCTTAACTGGCATTCGAACCTCCTCATCACTGTCATCATCATCATCATTAATATCCAGTGCCTCAACCTCTTCTTCCTTAGAGACTTCCTCTTCCCTTACAGCTTCCCCCTGTTCCCTTTGGGAACCAGCTTCTGCCTCCTTATGAGTGGTAGTGGGAACAGTCTCCTGATCCTTATTCTCATTTTCATTCTTCTTTTCCTCCTCATCCTTGTCAGAGTCAACCTCCTCATTGGCATCCTCAAGAATCTTGTTATCATTCAATTTTAGATGCAAATTATTCAAACATTTTGCACCAATTTTATTGTTGGGACTCATGGGGAACTGCAAGCCATCAAGAGGTACTCCAAATTTTCTAAAATCCAAGTTAACAACCCTCCATAACCAACAAGATATTTCTTTTCAATGCAATCAGACAGATGGGAAATCATTAACGAAGGAAAATTGATTTTTATATGATTAGCTAAATAATAAATCAGTGTAGCGTCGCGAAGATTTACCTCACTTCGCTTTGAATTACGGGGTAAGATAAAACGACAAGCAATATTATAAAGCAATTTGTGGAGGGGAGACAATGAGTTGTGACTGATCCTCCCCTTCTTCTCATTGATTCCCAAAAACTTATGAACCGTTTTCTCAGTAATTCCAGAAAAGACAATCTTTGACCCAACATAGTACGTGTCAAAACCTACTGCTGGTACACCAAACCATTCACCTAACATCAAACTATTGAACTCGATTTTGATCTCCTTAACTATACTTGAACATACCCCATTATCAATTGAAAAATTAAAAATGAATTCACGCATCAGATTTGGATAAATAGGGTTACAGCAAAAATCAGACATTAATGTTTCCCAACATTGATTTTGCAAAATAACATGTAGTTGAGGAAAGGGTGTGGAATCATACTAATATTTGTCAAGCTCGAACCCAACTGACATTTCTTTGGAGATTTCTTCAACGCTATTAGGATCAACTTGCTTGGCTCTCTTTGTTGGTTTGGATGATGAGTTGCCTTTTGGAGTGTCGTTAGGCCATTTGGTTCCAGCATGCATCGTAGATAGGCTTGGTGTGTCGGAGTTTTGTGGTTCTTTGGAGGTAGATGGTGGAGCGGTGATTAATGGTGAGGGATGGACTACATTGAGAGGTTTCGGTTGAGAGGATTTTGCTGTTCTCTTGTTCGCCTTTTTACTTGATGTTGATTTTGAAGTTTTCATGGTGATTGTGAATGTGAAAAAGAAGAAGTGAGAGTGAATGAGGGAAATCGACGATTTGAGAGTTGGTAAAGTAAGAGTGATGATGTGAGATGTTGTGACGTGAGGGTGAGGGGTTATATTGATGATGAAAGGACGATTAATGAAGGGTTGCATTACACGTTATTTAATTGTGCATGTGTGAACAATGTGTTTGAGAGGCTAGGTTCATGGAATGAGTAGTTAATAACGATTTTTGATCCGACCCTCATTTATGTTTTGTTGACCATCAATACATGATAATAATGTAGATAATAAACTCTGAGAAAATAGATGAAGATGTTCCCCTTTTTTTTTGTTTTTTTTTACGAGGACTATCTTCTTAAAACAAATGCTGCTATGGTTTGATAAATTAAAACATGCATTCAAGAAAGCAAACATAGTACGTACTCTAAATAACTGCATACATGAACCTTTTAATGGTTAACTTCTTAACCAAGGTTTTTAGGGATGAGTCAACCTTCCGATATTCATTTTTCCTTGAGGAGTATGCTTGTTATAAACTTTAGTGTAGCTTAATCATGCCAAGTTCTAACCTCATCTTTTCATGTTGTTCCCTTGGAAGTGGTTTAGTCATGATGTCTGCTATTAGCTCATTAGTAAACATGCTTAACAATTATATTTTTATTTTCTACATTATCCTTAAGAAAATGATGTCTTATATGTATATGTTTAACTCTAGAATGATGCGCTGGATCTTTAGATATGCATATGGCACTAGTATTATCACAATAAATAGGAACACATTCAAACTTAATACCAAAATCTCTTAGCTTTTGTTTTATCCAAAGCAGTTAGGAACAGCATGCTACTGCTGCCACATATTCTGCTTTCGCAGTGGATAATGAACATTGTTCTGTTTTTTGGAACACCAAAATACTAAACAAGAGCCAAGAAATTGTACCATACCTGAAGTGCTTTTTCTGTTTACAAGATCACCTGCATAATCTACATCACTATAACCTTTCAAATCATAGACATCACTTTTAAGATAAAATAGGGACAAGTCATCTGTTCCCTTCAAATATCTCAGAATTCTTTTCACTGCTGTATGATGTGATTCTTGGGGTTTGATTGAAATCTAGCACATAAACCAACACTAAAAGCAATATCGGGTCTACTTGCAGTTACATATAATAAAGAACCAATCATGCCTCGATACATAGTTTGATCAACATCAATACCATTTGAATCTTCATCTAATCTAACCTTTTAGCCTTGGGTATGTGGTTAGTTTTAGCATTATTTAGACCGTATTTCTTAAGAAGTTCTTTTATATATTTTTGTTGATGAATAAAGATTCTATTAGCTGTTTGTTTAATTTGCAAACTAAGGAAGACATTTAATTATCCCATCATACTCATTTCAAATTAAGTGCTCATTAGGTTAGTAAGTCAAATGTTTACTAACTATGTAGCATAACCAAATTCAATAAACATACAATTGAGTCTAATTTCAGTTGAAGCATATATCATTTTCTCAAATAAGATATTAAGTTTTATTCTCATTGCTTTCTCCTCTTCCCTTATTAGTCAAACCTCAACTCAATATTAAATAAACATATTTTAAAAAATGGAAATTAAAATTTGAACTTCATTAAATAAACATCACAAATAAAATACCCCAATATAAATCCACAAGAATAACTGCTACAACTAAACCTTCAACTCCTCTTGAGATATCATATGGAAACACATTACAGAATTCAATATCGATACGAATACAATTTTTCTCAACTCCGGCACACTTTGTTAAACACCTCTAATATGAGATAAACGCACATAGAATAGTCATGCCTCCCTTAAATATGATTTCAGCTTCAGAACTGAGATAATATGGTATGGTTTCTAAATATACAAATCCTCCGTATGACAATCTATGATCACTAGGACCTTGAATGGACACATTCTTAAATAATAACTAGTATGGAGTCTATGCCTATCTAACTGGTCCGTACAAAAAGTACATCAAAGTTATTTAAGGAAACCTATTCAAATCAATTAGAAAAGGCACTCCTAAGAGACACCAAGATTCAATGAGTCTGCCACGAAGTTATCATAGATGTAACAAACCTCACTCATTTAAATTAAAATATCCAAAGATGTTAATTTTCTCCCTTGAGGGGGATCCATTCCTCCCCCTATATTGGCTTCCCTATTTGGATAAGTTGTTGATTCAATAACTAATTTTCTCTAACGAAAAATGGCAAAGGTACAAAATTTTCTATTACTTTCTATGCATTTTCTCTTTTCTTCTTTTTACAACGTCATTCTTACTTTTATTCACCTTATAAAATATCTTATCCTGTTCATAAAGTGGATAGTGCCATTAGTACTATTCACTTCGGAAGAAAAAAAGCATATCATGAATCTTAAATTGTAGACAACCAGTGTTTTAAGCTCTTGTCTACCGATACCGAGAGAGATCTTGTTTTACCATAGTCCATATAGCTCTATATGATGTTGATAGTTGATGTTTGGTGACTTGAACTAGGTTTGGAACAAAGGGAGAAACAAGTAGAATCATTGAAGAGATTTTATTAGCAACGAGGTCTTAAACGAGGCTAACATTAGTCTCAGTTGAGACTAGTATTTGGAAAAGACATAAATTTTGGGGCATTGGAGTGTCGTGCGAGAGTGTTGGCCGATTTGATTGAGATTAAAGATCGTGAAATACAATGGTTTTCGGTGTGTTGAGTCTTGGGCGAGACTCAAAGATGATTCAGTTGAAGTTCGATAGTTACGATTGAGACTCCCCTAGTCTCCGTTGAGACTATGCATGACTACACTTATTTTACACTATTGATCTCAACAGTTATGTTTTGATTAATTTGCTAAGATCTATTAATCTCTTTGTAACTGGGAATGTTTTGCATTAGCTCAAACTCTTTGGGAGTTCCAATTATATTCAAATCATTTAACATAAACTACAATTATAGAAAATTCTGAATGAGTCTATTTAATCTGTAATACCCCAATATTTTGTGGTGGTTATTATTATTGTTATTATAAATTTTTTTGGAAATTAAGAATTTCATTTCACAAAAAACAAAGACAATACAAAACAAAAAGAGGGGAAACAACTCCTACCTTATATACTGCATTAGTATGAAGGGGCACCTACCTTCTAAGAAGGGTTGCACCCCATCACTCTTTATATGCAAAGCGGGAGAGAAACCCTCCAAGTAAAGATAAATACAAGTTAGTAAGTTATACCCCTATCCAACTATTAGAAGGATCCTCCTGAGGGTAAAGAGCTGAGATCTTATGCTTGATTTCATACTTGACAAGGTGCATCACCTAATGAACAAGTCTAACATAGTGATGCCAAACGACTTCTTTTCTAACTTTCTATATATGGTAACACAGGCTACAAATGCAGGATATAATAACTTTCCTCTGAAGTCGGGAAACCTTTCATCTTCTCTTTGTAATAACATTCAGAGAACATGTCTGAATATGGGCGCCTAGCCAAGATTTCAGGCCATCAATACATTTAGAGCTAAAGGTACACTAAAAGAAGATGTGCTATACTGTTTCCGTGGCATCTCCACAAATGGGGCAAAGGTTGTCAACAATAATCCCTATTTGAAAGAGTTTGTGCTTGGTCTTAAGTTTGTCCTGTATGGCAAGCCAAAGAACAAAGCGAGATTTAGGTATAGAAGCCTTGTTCCAGACAAAGGAGCTCCACGAAACTCTAGGAATCAGATCAAAATACTCTTTGTAGACCTCTTTCAAGCTATAGTTGCTGCTTTGTATCCACTTAACCAATTTGTTTCTAGTACTACAGATCTTTCTTAGGACTCAACTTGCTGTTGGGGAGGATTAAAAACAAGCAAGTTAGCACCCTTTGTATATACTCCATGAACCCAGCGAACCCATAGAGATTCGGACATACTGTGAACATTAATTTTCCCACTGCCACTAGATTCCAAATTTCAATGTTTCTTACACTCAAGCCATTTTTTTTTCCGGACAGCAGATATGCTTCCAACCTATGTTACCTGAGGAATGATTGTTCTCCGTAGCATGCCATAGGTAAGAGCGGCATATGAGATTTACCTTCTTAATTACATTCTTCGGCAGAATGAACAGAGCTAATACTGTAACAGACTCAAAATTTTTAATTATAATCTTCCGATTAATTATTCTGAATTTTCAATTCAAATCCCTAATCCTTTGGTTATCCATTTCAAACCATCTTTAATTTCTAAACCTTTTCTGATTTTGTAATTTCTTTCAAATATTAAACTTAAAAAAAATATTATTTTGTTTAAAATCTTTTTATAAGCACTAAAATATTATTTTATGATTTTATAGTACGAAAAGTAAAATTTTATTATTATATTCACGATTTTGTAAAACGTTACGTTTTAACTTTCTTCCTTAAACTAACATTACTACTTATTATTTTAACCTTAGCTTATAACTTTGATTTAATTATTTTGTATATAAAAATGAGTCGTATTTTTATTATTAACTTTAAGTATAGTTTAAGCTAAATTTTCTAAGTAAACTACATATTTTCACTATCAAATTTACCCATTATTTTAAAGTATATTTACTTGTACATACTAGAAAAAAAAATTTGATTAACCAAAAATCCTTTCTATAGTAACCCATGATGTTCATCACTTGCACAAGTTATCATCATTTCCTTACACAAGCTAACCTTCTTCTACACTCCAAACTCATACATATTCACTTACACACTCTAACTCTTACACGTTCATTTACACACTCTAAATCACTTACACAAGTTAACCTTCTTCTATATTCCTAAAATACTTTATCATACAATCTAATGAACTACAAAATTGTCCAAACCCATTATAAATACCCCCCTTAGTCATGAGATCACTTACACCACCATCATTAAATCTTTCTAACATTCTTTCTTATATTTTCACTTCATTTAAATCTTACTACCTTAATACCTTTATTATTAGTTGAAGAAATTCAAGAAGATGGAGCTTAGAACACTCTTTATTTAGCTAAATCATCATCATTATAAAGCATTGTTGGGTTATTACTTTGGGTACTTAATGTGTTATTATTTTTGGAGTTTGGATTTAATTATTTTGGGAGCTTAGAAGATCATCATTATTTTGGGAGTTTGGATTAATTATCTTTGAAGCATTATCATCTATCTTGGAGGGTCTTATTTCTTATTATTTTTCGAATTAGTACTAAGTACTAATCAATCCTTGGTGTTAATATGGTATAACTTCTTACCCTACTCTTTTTGTGGAATTTTACATTATATTTACTTTATAATATGCAAAGTATGAAATATGTTGATATGTATTTAATAGGAAGTTAGTTTAATGAAATTATGATCAAGATTATATTAAGTATGTTTATACTAAAAGTATTTTTAGTATGTTAATTTAATAATCTTTGAACAAGTTTAGGAAGTTGGGTGCAAAATTATATTCTAGTGATATTAAGTATGACTTATGTTATAAACTAGTGCTAGTATGTTTATGAGTTAAGTGTTACATTAGGAATGTTATTACTTTTTTTATGTTAGAATTTTTATTAATATGTTTATGTTAGCCTTGAAACTAGTTTATAAGGTAGTAAGTTATTTTATGAACGTATTTTACTAAGTATGATTATATTAAGAATATTGTTATTATACTTTATTTTGAGATTTAAGTTTATCCTTAAAATTATAGTAAATTTCCATGTTATTGCGCAAAGTTTTTATTTTTGTAAGTGGATATATTAATTATTTAAATCTAGGATTTAGTATGATAAGTTAAATTAACTCATTCTTTTTATGTGAAAAGGGCCCAAAACACTCATAGGCCATTCGACCACTATCATATAATAATAAAAACAAAAAGAGTTTGATTTACTATTTTAAATTATTACAACTATTTTTGTCATACTAATAAGATAACAATTTAAAAAGATATTTTTGAGATATTTTTATAAGTTATTAAATATTGAAGTGTTTTTCTTGAATACATGAGATTTCATAATAAAAGTAACTTTTAATCACTATTTAGTACAAACTATTTTATTTGCTAACGATTTGACGAAAATTTATGTAAAATGATGTAAAAGTACTTTTTAGTAAACTTGCCACTCAAACTATGTGTGATATATTGATTTTGTGAAATTACAAGTTTTACTTGTTTTATAATTAGAAATATTGACTTTTATGAAAATTATAAGTTTGACTTGTTTTTTAAACAAGAAATATTGATTTTTATGAAATCATAAGTTTTATTTGTTTTACAACTAGATTGTTGATTTTTGCAAACCTAATAAGTTTACTTATTTTTCTAAACTTGAAATATTGATTTTTGGTGAACTTGTAGAATTTTGAAAACTTATCCAAATGATGCAATTTTAACTTGAATTTTAATTAGAATATTTGATTTTTTTTTGAAGAGAATAAAGTTTTATTTATTGTAAAGTTGAAAATGTTGATTTTGGGAACTTATTTAAAGAGGGATAGATTTTAGTAGCTACTTGTGGAAAATATTAATCTGGAGACTATTGATAGAATATTAAGTTATTAGTGTGAATTTAGCGAGCTATTAAAATAAAGTTATAAATAAAATTTAAAATGTAAAAATTTAATAATGAATGTATAAAGACATAAAGGTTAATTTTACGTTATGATTTAGAATTTTATTAAATAAAAGAGGTTATCACCTAAGTTGGTCAAAGTCAAAGTCAATGTCAAATTGTAGTAATAAAAATGTGATGTACTTGTGTGAATGAATATTGATTGAATGACCTTGATAGTAAGGTAGTGTCGAACCATGGACCGGCATGTAAAATCCCAGCGCCCGTGTTGGCTGGCACGTAAAATGCGGTGTAAGACAGGGGGTTAGCTACCTATCCTATAGAGCTTGAGCATAAAATGTATTAGAGGGGTGACAACTCCCACCACAGTTAGGGTTTAGGACTACAGTCCTCACCTAACCAGACCCTTACATATATTAGGTGTCATATTGATGTGCTTGTTGATTAGTGATAAACTTGATTAGTGTTGATGTTATGATGCATGGTACGGTTATGAGTATTAACCAAATGAACTTACTTATGTGTTAAGATTACCGAATTGTATAAGTGGCAGTAACGTACTTCTGTCAGGATTGAGAATGGTATCTTAATGACTTAAAAGTATGGAACAAAAAAAGAATATGGTAAAAGTATACGGCGATGTTAATTAATTTTAAGTTCGTGCTTAAATTATTATTTTGTAAATGTAGCATATAATTTTCGTATTTTGAGCTGGATAGGAAGTTATGCTCGACGTTAAGCGCTGGCCGATTCAATCGGCTCTCATCTGTATCAAGGATGGCAGCATTTTACAGGATTTAGTTTAGGTTCCGATCCAGACCGCAGCAATTACTATTTATCGAGAACGTAGCTGCTTTTTGTATCTATATTGATGACTTGATGATGATGTATTTTTTCTATTTTTAGCAAACAATATTTCTTATCAGATGTAATATTTACTTTTGTTTTAAACAGTTTCAATTTTTATGATTTAAAGTTTTTAACAGTTCGACATTTTGAGACTTCCGCAATATTCTGGTATTAAACATTATTATTAAATGTTAATTATGTATCGAGATTGCTGCTCCTGTTACAAATACTCTTGAGGACTGATGTAATGAGTTGAACACGAGCTGCATAAGACAGGTTCTTGGAACACCAGGACCAGATTCTAGAAGTCATCTTGTCTATCAAGACGTCACAGTTTGTAGTAGAGATCCTCCTAGATGTAAGATGAATATCCAGATACCAAAAGGGAAGTGAGCCAAGGGGAAGATGGACCTCCTGAGCAATCATGGTTTTCAGAGCTGCTGTAAGGCCAGCTAGGTAAATGGTAGATTTGTCCAAGTTTGCACACAGACCAGAAGAAGCAGCAAAGGACTCATCTGTAAAGTACAAGTAATTGAGCCTCGGTCGGACATCTAGGGTGAAATTTAAAGTCCTCGTGAGATCCTATCCTCGAAAGTGTTCAAGAGAGATATTACATACCAATCACAAAAAAAAGGGGGGACATCAGATCACCTTGTCGTAACCCTATCCTGGATTTGATTTTTTTGGAAGGGGAGCCATTCAGTATGAAAGAACAGTGGGAGGAGTTGATGCAGACCATGATGACTCTAATAAACTGTGGAGGAAAATTAAGAACTATCAACATATCACGCACGAACGACCAGTCCATAGTGTCATACGCCTTCCTTAAATCAACCTTGATTAGGCAACTAGGGTGGAACCTTTCCTCGAATAGTGCTTCACAATATCTTGGCAAAGAAAGATATTGTGGCCAATCAATCTTCCTGCCACAAAAGCACCTTGTGTGTGGTTGATAATCACATCGAGAACCTGTTCAGCCTAAAACAAATGAATTTGGATATGCACTTATAAAGAGTGTGACAACACAAAGATCGGTCTATAGTCCCCTGGCTTTGAGGGACAAGGGACTTTGGGAATAAGTGTTATAGCAGTGTTATTCCAACCCTTCAAGAGTTTTCCAATGGCTAAAAAAACCCTTAGATAGCATTAAGCACATCATGACTAACAATAGGCCAAACAACTTTATAAAATTTGATTTTGAAACCATCGGCCTTGTTGTCATCAATAAGCCAAATAACCTCTTTTATCTTGGCAGAGGAGAAACTGAGATCAATCAGGGACCAAGAGTCTGCATCAAGAATAGGACCAGCATGAATAGTTTGCATATTTAACTGTTGTCTATTCATCAAACTAGTTCCAAGTAAGTCTGTATAATAATCATGAAAAGCTTGTGATATGCCTTCATTATTATTACTCCATCCGTTCCTTAATGAAGTTCCCATAAGGAATGTTCACGGGAATTAAGAAAAATAGAATCTTTTAGATAATAAATATATTATTTTATTGAATAATAAGTTTGATAGAGAAAAAGTGGGAACCATAAATATTTTAAAAATAACAAAATAAAGTTAGTGGAAAAAAATATGGGGATCACAACTAATAAAAAAATGTTTTTAGAAAGTTAGTAGGAAACATGTGTGGACCATAGAGAACATAAAAATGTTAAAATGAAATTAGTACAAAATATGTGGGGACCATAAGCATTATTAAAATATTACAATAAGGATGAGTAAATTTATTTTAGTCGAAATTTTTAATGTAAATGGAAAAATTTCTTATATGAACAACAAATGAAATACCCTAAAATGAAAAGTGAGAACTTCTTTAAGAAATGGAGGGAGTATTATTTTTGAAAAAATTATTATTATTATTATTATTATTATTATTATTATTATTATTATTATTATTATTATTATTGTTATTATTGTAGGTTGTCCTTTGAGATCAAAATACAAAAGCAAAATGTTTACCATTTCCCATTTTTCCATAACTAGTCAATTGGGTATTGTTAATTATATAAATGACGACATTAAGATAATTAATTATAGAAAAATAATAGAATCAACTAGTAAAATCTTATATTATTGAATTTGATTGTTCTTAGTGATGTTATTAAACTTAATGCAACATTAGGTTTAATTCCTTATACGAATGTGTTTTATTATTCAAGTGTTAGGGGTGTGAGATCGTGACTTTAACAAATATCTAAGAAGTAATAAGAATTATAATTGTCTCAATTCTATGCTATGTTATTAAACAGATAAATAAACAAATATTACAATCATGGAATAATAAATCATTGAAACCTTTGTAAAATGTTTTCATCTATTGGTTTACCAACCTTTCTTTTATATAGTTTTCAAATGATCTTTCATATTTTCTATAAACCCTCTTTTTATGGTTGTTAAATTTATTAAAGGTAAAATTCTTTTTTCCTTTTGGATCCGTTACTCACTTCTTACAACTGTTTTGAGGAGGAAAAAGTTCAAGAAAATTTGAAATAGATAAGTGATTTCATCCAAAAAAAAAGCATGTAATAAGATACCTTCAAACCTAATTCCATTTATAAGCGTGAAATTTCCAAGTCATAGGGTCGATACATGTTCACAGTTAGTAACTGCGAACATACCTGTTAATAATAAAAAAAAAGAAGTGGTTGTTTGCACTTAGTAACTGTGAACTAAACGTTTGAATTTTTTTGACTAGAATGTCTGTTTGCAGTTACTAACTGTGAACCAGCTCGAAGCTAAATACAGAAGCTGCCCTTTCTTCCTCATTCCCCCAAATTTTAGAAACACAAGCTCTAAAAGTTTTCGACATTTCCGTCTTACAAAACTACATTAAACTAATTTGAATCCTTCAATTCTTGCTTTTCTCTTCCAATTTAGCACTTCAAATTATGTTTGTGACACCCTAGATTGCACAAAGGTAATTTTTTTTTTCAATTTTTGTGAGTTTTAATTCGAAAATTAGGATTTTATTGATGTTCTTATATGTTTATTAAAATGTAGGTCAAAAAACCTCAAATCACTGCTCTTCTAGGTCATCCACAATTAATTAAGGTAATATTTAATTGTTTTAATTACTTTATTGTGTTGGTTTTTGAAGTATGCTTGTTGATGGTGATAATGCACTAGTTTATATGTTATTGTTATATAATTCTCAAATAAATGTTATTGTTTTATAATTCTTAAATATATGTTATTGTTATTATTATATAATGCACTAGTTTATATGGTGATAATGCAATAGTTTAGAGGTTTATATGCACTACTTTATATGGTGACATTGTGATAAAGTAGAAATATAGTTGATATTTTGTAAACAAAGATTATATTGGCATGAAGTTGATGATAATGTTGAATTTGTTTGTATTCATGTAGAAATGAAATCATTTTGTGTTACTATAGTATGTTTTTGGAATGGTTCTTTTAGAGAAAGTAGTGGAAAAGTTCATTATGTTGGGGGTAGACATAGGTTGTTTACATGCAACTCGAACATGGATTTGAATGAGTTTAAACGTTTTATATGTTCTAAGATTGGATTGGACTCCACTAGAAGTACCTTAAATATAAGCTTTAAATATGGCATGAGTGGACAATTGCTAGCCTTTCCGATTGAGGAAGATGAGGCTATAGATGCTATGTGGGAGCATTCAAAGTGTACCAAAATACCCTCTTTGGAGTTATACATAGAAGTACCCTTAGGGAATGTAGTTGCTTCTAATCCTTCTCTTACGCCTATGCCTATATCAACTCAAGAAACTCAAAATCCCTTTGTTCTTTCCCCATCTTGTACTCCTTCCCAATCCCCTCCGAATCAAGTTTCAAGTGATGCAGTGATTAACTTAGGAGAGTGATGAGATGGGACCTTGGGATGATAGTAATGAGAGTAATGAGCTCAGTGATGATCCTTCTAAGGATGATGTGGATGTCGATGAGGATGCCCGAGCAAATGACATGACCTTAGGCAACATTCCAACAATTTTTGCTCCTACACCCTATGCCCTATGTCCACCTCTAGACGAGTATGAGGAGGACAACTCGTGGAGGACTTGGGCTTGTGATACTACTTACGCCGAAGAAGGGGAGTTGGAGAAGGTTATGATGTTCGATAGTAAGGAAGCTTTGTTGGAAGATACAAGAGTGCATCATATTCGTAGAAATGCGGAGTATAGAACGGAGACTTCAAACCAAACCGTCCTTACCTTGAAGTGTAAGCGGGGTTGTTCGTGGAGACTTAGGGCTACCCTCGATTCATATTCATCTTTATGGCGTATTGTTACGTACAATGGTAAGCATGAGTCTTGTGTTTTGGGTAGTGATACTGTCTCGGCTGGACACATTCACTTGACATCTTATGTCATTAACAATGTCATTAGAAACTGTGTTAATAAAGACCATTCAATTAAGGTATGTCGTACGACAAATGGTTAAAGATCGTTTTGGTATAGAAGTGAATTATAAGCGAGCGTGGTGTGCTAAGCAACAAGCCTTGTTGTCCATATATGGAACTTGGGAAGGTTCTTACTCTCTCCTTCCACGCTTTTTAAAAGCTTTGCAACATTCTAACCCGGGCCTAGTAGTTGAGTGGTTTTTTAAGGAAGACAATGATGCGGGTGTATATGTGTGACCTAATATTAGAACCTTCCAACGTGTGTTTTGGGCTTTTAAACCTTGCATTGAGGGCTCCGATCATTGTAAACCTCTTATCGCCATTGACGACACACACTTGTATGGTAAACCTTGCGAGTCACATGGTTGGTACATACCTTCTCGCACCTCCCCTAAGGTGCAGATGAGGTCACCGTCTCGAGATACGCCAAGGTGTTTCTACTATACTTGATAGGGGCTGTCTTGTTTGCTGACTAAACAAGCAGCCAAGTTCAGCTCCTGTACTTGACGTTACTCGACTAACCTTAGGAGATAATCGCCGAGTACAATTGGGGTTCAGCAGCCATTGGGTACCAGTACAGGAGGTTGTGCGGTGCTACGAGAAAGAACGTCAAGGAGATTGCTAGACCGTTCGTTATATTACAGGTAATAATCATACCATTTTATTTATGTTCAATCAATCCTATACTTATTACATTTGCATCTCTTAGCTGTGGGCCTAGTAGCACATTTTGATTGGCTAACCGCATAGAAGTGTTGGTCGTAGTAAAATTGCTCAACCGTAGCAACCACCACCAGATGTCCCATACGGATCGAGGTGGAATTTTGCGCCACACGCGAAAACACACTAGGACTGGGCGGGAATTTTACCGAGACCAGTTAGACCTACTACAACCAAACCAGGTAAACATTTTACTTTTAGTTCTCAATACTATAATCACATAACAACATTGCTTACTTTATGATAAAATGTTTTATAGTTTTTGTGGGATCCCTACCCCACCGATGCGTACGCAGCTGTGCCCGATCACTCGGGGATTCAGACGGGTGTGTGGGGGGCTTCTGTACTACTCATATGCTTCGACATTGTCGAAGTTCATCAACCTGAGCGCGTTCTGCGCCAATATGGGTTGGTACAACGCATTCCACCACCCTGCGATACCGAATCTGAGTTTGCATGTCAGCACACGCAAGGGTTAGGGTACGTGAAACTGGAGTGAGATTAACGACTAATTTTGATTGAATCTGGATGGAATGAAATAAGTTATAAGGTTCTAGTATATATAGAGGCTTAATTAACGACTAGTTTGAATAGTTAACAGCTAATTTGAACATAAGCCACAAGAAAAAAGTAAAAAAAAGTCAACAGGCTTGTTCGTACTTACTAACCACGAACAAACATTAAAGGTCAAAAAAAGTTATTAACTGCGAACAAGCGTTTGATCAAGTTTGACTAAGGTTCCCCTTACTAACTACGAACAGACCTCTTGACTTTTTTTTGACCTTTTCTCTTTGTTCGCAGTTAGTAAGTGCGAACTAATCCGAATCTAGTTTTGGGTAGTCAGACGCTTACTTTTGAAAACAAGTTTATAAGTATCTTATTACATATTTTTTTTTGATTAAATCTCTTAACTATTTCAAATTTTCAAAGTTTAATTACTTTAACTGTTGTCGCGATTGTCAACAAAAATAATATTATAAAACAAACCCTAATGTTCTAAAGGCAAACAATAAACAACACTTCATTGCGTTTGTCAACTAAAATAATGATATATCTAAAAGAGTAAATTATAAAACAAAATAAATAATAAAAATAATATTATTTAGTCGCGTAATCTAGTGATAAATTCCAAATATAATGGTCTGTGTGTGCGTGTTAAAGGCAAAGCAGTGAAAAGATTAAACATCAACACAACATTTATAAAATCTTTTCACGGATAATTCTCAAATTAATATCAACAAAAAAAAATGTATTCAATGCGTAGATTCCTACAAAACTCAAATAAGCAATTGCCAATAATGGGTTTCTTAGCAATATCTTCTACAACTAATCCTAACAATAATTTCATTATCAATTAAGAGTACTCAACAGCTGTTTTGCAACAAAAAAAGTAATAAAGATAATACTTTTACTATAAACAAAACAAAATTAAGAGAAAGCATGTTGGATTGAAACTAAGAACTAAAACTAATCTCCTAATTTTATAAAAATTCCTGTAAAGAGCAAGAAATGTTCAACTATCAAACAACAACAATCATTGTAGTAATTATTCTTCATCTTACCAAAACATGATAGTTGATGGGCCATGGCTGAAGAAGATTGAAGAGCAACCAACAAAACCGAAGCTTCTCTAACCGACGGGCTATCAAGTTTAGAAATAGAAGCCAGAGATTAGAAGCACTTTATTATTTGGTCTAAATCAACCATTACATGTTTGGCAAGCCATTCCTCTTGTTGTTGGTGTTTCACTCCCTGAACAAACCAGAAAACAAAATATCAGAAAACATCTAAATCACCTTTTTGATCTGAAATTTTAATTTGAATTCAGGGAAGAACAACAAAGATTTAAAGAGTTGCAACAATATACTACTATATGAATCACAGGCGGCAGCCTCAAGATCCTGACAAGGTCACATTAGAAATAACAATTACTAAATTATCAATGTCTCAACCAGGTGTGTCACATAGGTTAATCAAAGTACTTTGACACGTTCATAAATCATAAATCATAAATCATAATCTGATGAACTAAAACAAATGAACAACACTCAAAATGTACCTTAAATTGATTTTTTTTCTCAGGCGGAGGTATTGGGTGTTTTGCAAAATAGCTTGTTGGACAATATTAGCTTATTCAGGTACTAATAGATGATTGGTTTGTCAAACCACCTACTGCTAGTCTTTGGTAAATAGCCTACCAACATGTTCAGAACAAGATGGTTAGATCAGTTCAGGCACTTTAATCAGCTGTTAGTCATTTGCGAACCTCCTCCCCCCTTCAATGGCTTGCTAAGCATACCGTTTGTCTATATAATTGAACCCTATCACCAATTTAATAATAATGGTACTTTTAATTGGGTATATCTACAAAAACATATCATTTACAAAAACGGCAGCTAGTAGGAAAAAAATATGAACAAGTCAAGATACTCATGTAATCACTCACTATGATATATGAGTAGTTCGAGAAAAGGTACAGCAACGCCAACAAAGGCTGCCAAACATAACATAAAATAACATTCCTCATATCTTTTGAAGGCAATAATTTCATGTAAACACACCTCCAAGTCCTACTAAAGATACTTTTAGTAGTGACAAGTCTACCCTACCTTACACTACAGGCTGTAGGATAGAAGTAGGATAAAAGGAACTTTTATCTTAAAACTGGGCCAAATATTTAAGATAACTATCAGGTACATGTGAAAAGTGAGCTTTGCATGAACAAGTTTGAGCAACTTAAAGTGACAGAAGACTGTAGATATATTTGACACCACAACCAATTTTGGCTCCAGCAGGCAATATTACATAAGAAGTTACAGGCAATGCGACATCAAGATACAACTGATACTCCTATCACACATCAATCTTTATCACAAATCCAAAGAAATCAAAAGATATAAATAAATAATTACATTACAAATAAATTTTGCATTTCTTTTGACAATAGAATTGCCGACCCTAGTCTTTTGTGATTAAGGATCTGGTGTTATTGTGTGCTTTTAACAATAGAATTAGTCCCCACATCATCACACAAATAATGAGTAATTCTTTTGCATCATTGTTGATTCAATCTTAATAAAACATAAGTCATAATTCTTCGTTCCTACCACAAACTAATTTTTGAAATCAAAAGAACGAACTCTGAAAAAGATTTCTCAAATAACTACTAATTGTCACCCTCTCTGATCAAGCATGCTTTTATGGTTCACTTTCAACCAAATAAATGTTACACCGGACTAGTATAACACACTCTCAAGTTCAATGACCATGATCATGTTCGGTACATCCATAATTATTACATATAAAGGCTCAATCCATATATTTGGCAAGACTTACTCTACACATTAATGATTCTGTAATAGACTAATTCTACCATTTTTGCGAACATTAAAAGAATTCAGAAATGTAAATGAGACTAAAATGAAATTGTACATTGATGTAATAGGAGGAAACAAGATACACAAGCTTTCGAGAGGCTTGCATTCTCTCAAGACATGAGTATAGAACTCACTAAATCTGTATACAAAATTCTGATCTCTCATATCCAATGTATCACAGATTCTCTGCTAATTAACCTGTGTATAACCCTTGGTTATCTTATCTATAGAGTACAATTCCAAGGTTCTACATTTCACTAGTAAAATCTGCAGAGTGAACCTTAAGAGCACATTTGTCCCAAAACTAACATTAAATTCCAACAACACAGCACACAACATTCATTTGCACATATCATAAACCTCCAAAGAGCGGAAAGATTTGCAAGTGAAAATGCATACAACTGGTCCAGAATTGACAGCCAAGAAGATAGCTTAATACTGATCCAAAGACTAAAAGAAAATAAATGATAAATAGTAAACCTTATATATAACTACAGACTAGAGAGAATAAGGAAATTTCAAATAAAGGAACTACATGAGAGCCCAAAATGAATTCATTTTTCTAAATGTCTAAGTCATTTATAGCTCCAACCTTTAGCCAGACCAACTAAATAAAACAAAAGAAAATAAATCCAATTGAGCTTTTGGCCGCCTATTTAAGAGGACACAGGAAATGAAAAAATTAAGAGATCAACTTTCCCTAGCTTTTATGGACTGGTTAAAAAACTCGGATGAGCTTTGGTACTGCACATCAGGCAGCTTAATTGTCACACCATACAACCCTGCTCATACGAATGTTTAACCATCAGAATCCCGTAGCCCAGCTAATAAAACATCTCTTAATTATCATATCATTGTCATCCTTGTTATAGCAGCAATAACCAGCACCAACAAGCAATTGCAAGAGATACTGCCATACCAACAATTGATAGGACACTCACCAGTATCTCAACCCACTCAATAGCACATTATTGATGTGCAACATCTAGAGTCCAAATGACATAAGGAAAACCTACCAACAGAAAACAATCGGTTTCCATCACATATCAATTTTTATTGAAGCTCAAAGAAAAGTTGATGAGACAATTTCAAATTAAGTTTAGTGTTTCTTTTATAAATGAAGACGATCCTGCATTATCATGCAAATAAGAGTATCAATTTCATACTAAGCTGAAAGGAACAAAATGTGACAGCTACCATTTGAACATGTTGACAACACAAACATATCACACAAATTCCTCCGGTAACTACTATTTAACATTTATCCAATCGAGCTTAGGTTTAAACTTTTTAAGGCTGGCTTTCATCATTCTGCAATGAACTTGTATTTGAATAATTAGTTTATAAAGGGGTAATTTAGGTAATTACAATATTAGTGGTGACTTAGGGAATAATTTGGTATTAAAAGGGGTCTTTATTATAAATAATGCAAATTAGGGAGTCATATGCATCATGAAAATTGTAAACACTTAGTGGTGGGTTTTACTCTTTTTTGGAGGGATTAGAATTTGAAATCACCACATGAAAACTCAAACTAGCTGTAAAAGCAACATCATCTCCTCATTCAGATTAACTTCTATGGATTAAATTAATGAAAAATGGGGTAAAGAATGTTGTGAATGTTGTGATGAACAAGTGGGTGAAATGGAATTTTCTAGCCACTTGTGTAAAGAAACTAGATGTTCATTTCTTATCCTAAATATAGGTTGGGAGGATGAATTAGTTGCATTTGTATATCATGAAGAGACGAAAAATGAAGTGGCGAAAGATGTAGATCCGGAAAATGGAAAAAATGAGCAAATAAGAGGTAAAAGAAAAAAAAACGGAGAAGAGTCCAGAGAAATAGAATACCAAGAAATGAAAACACAGAAGAAAAAGAGAAAAGGGAGAATAAACTGAAGTTCAAGAATGGCGGTAGAAGGAATGGAAGGTGTGATGGAAATCGGGTTGCGAAGAGATGGCTATTGGGGTGCCTCCAATGGCGTGGGAGGATAACTAAGAGAGGTTACCTAAGAAGTTGTGGTGGCGGAAGTGGAGGAGGGGCAGGTGTTCGGCTGAGGAAAGGAACAACTATCGTATTTCCGAGAAAGAAAGGATTAGAACAAGAGAAAAAAGAGAAGACAGTAAGGGTTGTCGGAAAAAATGGCGGCAACACAAACCTTCAGTGGGAGGGAGACACTGTCGGTAACCTTAGGAAGAAGATGAGAGAGAAAAGAGTGCAAGAGAAAGAGAGAAATGAGATCGACGGACATCCATGGTGGCTGACCGGCGAGAAGATCGGACGATGTGGAGACGCTGGAAAGGTGGTGGTGGCGGTGCTGAATTTGCTTAAGGGAGTGAAAGTCCAGTGAGCATGGGTAAGGAAGAATTAGGGCTCATGGGAAACGAAGATTTGAAAAGAAAGAATTAGGTTGGCGCCTGGATGAAGACGAAGACGCGGTTTCCATCTCCACATAAACCCATATATGTGGTTGGAAATTTCTTTAGAGGAAGTCTAGCTCTCGTTGTTGTTGTGCATAATCCGACGGCTGAATTGACTTTAATACTCGTACTTGCTAATCCTGCAACATCACTGGAATCAGAATTAGGGCCATGTTCACTCGTTAAATTCATTTTAAGAGTGGACCAAGTCATTATAAGCTCTAGACATTATGCATTTGGGGAAATTTTACGGTGGAAAGACCAAGCTAATTTTCACCCACCTTGGGGCAAGGTGGAACTTCAAGCAGTTAGTAATGAAATGAACTAGTATTTTGAATAATTAGTTTACGAAGGGGTAATTTAAGTGATTAATATGATAGCGGTGACTTAGGGAATAAGTTAGTATTAAGAGGGGTCTTTATTATAAATAAAGGAAATTAGGGAGTTATATGCATCATGAAAATTATAAACACTTAGTGGTGGGTTTTATGCTCATTTTGGGAGATCTTAAGCTTCTTGAATTGCTTGATCTATCTTTTTTTTATAATAATTTTAAGCTTGTAATCATACTTTTATCATCAATATTTTTAATATAATTTCATCTTTATCTCCTTTAGCATTTGATTTCCATTGAACTGTTTAATCCAATTAGTTAGTTCATAGCACATTCCAAAACAAAGAACCATCTGAGCCCAGATTAGCATATACTAAACCATAGTCCAAATACCAATGCAGGGAGAACAGTTGCACGGTACACAGAAAAATACTCTTAATATGGTAAAAAGGAAACTCTATATTAAGCAATGTCCTCTCAGACCCTATGAAGGCAACTTTCAGGATGTAGCACAAAAAATCAAAACCTTTACCCAACCAACTAGAGCCAAAAAATAAGAAAAAGATATCCTAACTGGACGATTAGAAAAAAAAATTTGCACCAGTAAGAAAGCACTAAGCAGTGAAAAAGCGAAAAAATAAACCTGTGAGCAACTCCATCATTCTCCTCAGACATTGATAAGTAGTTTCAACCATCAATAACTTTCCTAACCAAACAATCATTCAAACTTCATCAGGATCATTGTTCTAATTGAGGACGTGACTATTATGAGGTAGAATCACTGGTACTTCAGAGACTCACCAACCAACAGCAATTACCATCTCCAGGGTTCTAGTGTTCATCAGTCATTTCGCAAGGTGCACATCATTATACAATTTGTCCTGACACCTAAATGTATCAACTACCACAACTCTACTAGTAAAGAGCAAGTCTAAAATAGTCTTAACCTAGTATGCCTAAACCTCCAAAAAGAAGCAAGCTAAGATGCAAATATTTCAAGAGATGCAAACTACTACCAATTCGGCTATATGAGTAAGGGGAGACAAGGTGAAAGTATACAATGACATAAAGAAAGGACAAGATAAAGGAAAAAAAAAAAAAGATCCTAAAAGGGGAAACATCACAGGGAATGCCTTCTTAAATCCCAAGAAGGCCATTTTCAAGATTATGAACATAGACCATCAACTTTTACCATTCTTAATGGTTTGAAACCAAACCCGACGGAAAAAGAAATCATAATAGGTAGATAAATTAAGCTTTTGGTTCCTCAATTTATCGAATTTTTCCAAAATATGAGAAAGGAACTAAATTAGAAAGTAAATATCATTCGAAAGTAATGTTAAAACGATGTAGACAAGAGTTGGAATCACTAGGTTTCAAATTAAGTCGGAACAACACTATAGAGCTAAAAGAGAAAGGAATCGCTTTGAATGGATTTTGGTCCATATTTCAGAGTAGTGGGGGAGTGAGGACATCCAACAAGATATGACCCATATAATTAGATGTGGGTGGCAAAAATAGAGAGTGGCTACTGGAATATTATGTGATTGTGTTGTGCCTTTAAATTAAAGGGCAAGTTTTATCGAATGACTATTAGATTGATGCTACTATATAAATCAAAATGTTGAGCGTTTAGAAAGAATCATAGTAGAAAAGTGGGAATATCAATAATGCGAATGCTTCAATGGATGAGTAGGCATATCTTCAGGGATTGAATTCGAAACCACGATATAAGAAAGAGTTTAGAAGCTGCAAATGCTGAGGAAAAAATGAAAAAAATCGTCAAAGATGGTTTCAGCATGTGCAAAGGCGAAGTGTTAGCGAAGCAGTATGGAAGATAGAAAATTAGAGCTCAAAAGACTTAAAAAGAGGGCAAGAAAAACCGAAGATGACTTGGGAGAGTAGGAGTGAAAAAAATATGAAAGATCTAGATATACAAATAGAGATGGTAGAAAATCAGAATGAACGGAGAAGAAGAATCCATATAAACGACCATTAGAACTAATATTTTGGTTCATGTAGAGTACCTCAATCTATTAATCTTTTAGGATTATGTAGTAGCTTTTTTTGTTCCTTTACAAAGTTGAAAAGGAATTCAAAAGTTTTCCCTTCAAATACAAGTTGTCCTATAAAATATATTAAGAGTTTTAGGAATAAAACCTCTAATAAGGGCATACTTGTATTGAGGGTAAATATTTAATGAGAAAATAAAAGTCAAGCTATACAAGTAAAGGTAAGTAGAGGTGAATTTAAAAGGGGGTGAAGGATAAAAAATATGATAGTATGTGGAAGATGGAGGAAAAGGAAGAGGATTAACCTTATTGGGAGGACGAAAATATTTCTCCTCCATTTCAATAGGGTAAATATTTACCCCCAAAATAAGGGGATTGATATCTCTATTTCCTCTTATACATTACTTTACAATTGTTTTGTATATTTGACAACAATAATATTCTCTTAATTTTCTATTCCAATACCATATTTTCTTAGTTTGACTTTTATTTACTCCATAAATAATTATTATTAATACAAGCATGACCTAAGTAGTAACTATTAAATAGTCAAAATGTAATGTCAAAACATTCGGTTGATCGGCACACCGAGTCAGGTCATTTTCTGTTAGGTCAATTTTCGGTTGCTCATTTTCAAGTCGGGTGTAGTCGGCTCTGTGTCGAGACGTGTTGCATTCAGGTCGACCCAACGAGTCAAGGATTTCTATAGTTTTTTTCATCTTTAATTTTTTTCAAAAAAGACCAATATGCATATTTAGAGCTATAAAAAAGAAATATTAAAATAAAATTTTGTAAAATTGACCAACAATGTAGTGGGTCCCGACTAACAATGATGATGTGCAACTAAAAATACTAAAGTGAAATTGAAAACGGGTGAAAACAGTTGATCTGGTTTTCAATCGGGTTACCCAATTTTTTTTAGTTTTTCAGGTGTGCACGTTTCGTGTCACGAGTCAATTATCAGATCATGACCCACTGATTTATGGTCAAGAAACCTGGTTAGTTTCATAAATCAAAAAAAAATGTGCGCAAAATAGGTATAGAACTCAGCACCGCCTAAAATTTTGTACAACTAACAACCAACCAGGATAAACTTCATGTAAGCAGTTTCATCCATGTTCTCAAAAACAGATGGTTAATTTCAAACATCCATAGCTCCATTCACGAACTAAAGAATCATACCATCAACACCACTGTATAATTCTAAATAGCCACCAAACACAATTTACATAAATAGAATGTATAAACGAAAAAATCTTTAGGACATTACGAAATTTGCAGATTAACATCATGTCTTTAACAGTTTATGTAAGCGTGTAGCCATGGAAAAAAATCGTGGTCGCGGATGCATATGCGGAAACGGTCACGGTGTCGCGGAAAACGGCTATAACGGAGAAATAACGTGAATCACGGCCGATGCAGTGTGATTTTTGAAAAAAAAATCTCATAAAGGGTTTTAAACTTATAATTGCATTTTTGTTGTTGAACTAATATTATTATGCAATAATATGCAACTAGCTATTATAATTGCAATATTTGAGATTGTTTTAGTGTATAATTAATTAACTTTAGTTATTAATTAATTATTTTGTTTATCAACTAAAATTATGAGTAATTATATTTTAAGTAATCGTAATAATTAAAGTTAATTGGTACTAATAAAATTTTTACAGGAAGAAAAATAACGTTGTAACGGTGATATATCGTTATAACGGTAAAATAACGGGGATTACACGTTATATAACGATCAACGCGGCATTTTGACCGTTAAATTTCATGCAGCGTTATATAATGGGATTTAACGTCGCGACAACTTTCAAACAAGTTATATAACGGGCGTTATGTAACGTAACGGGGGAGTTTTTATTCCATGCGTGTAAATAACTTAAGTCCATGGCTCCAGCGAAAATATACAAGTAAACAAGTACTCCTAGTAATTAATGATTTGTATATTAAACCAAGAATCTACACTAAACAACATTTCAATATCTCAAAGCCCTAAAGTGACTCTTACATAGGCAATGTTTAAAATTGACGTAAGCCACCTTACAGCTGTTATATGAAAAAGATTGTTTCTTATTAAACTTTATAGTAAACATCAACTGCAAGTCCATATATATAAGTACACATGAGTTGATAAGTTATTTTACTATAATCTATTATAATCTTAAACCAAAGAACTAAACAACATAAAAAAAAAAAAATTAATCATCACAATCTTATATTTAGAGAGATAATCATGTGTTAGCTTTTGTAACTCTCAATATCAACTACAAAGAGAAAAATGAGCACTTTCTTTAATCTATAATTACATTACACATTCATCATTAAATGGATCGAATTCAAATCACCGAAGAAAATAATATGTGTATCGTATCCATATCAAAAAGACATTTGCATACCAACGGGTTAGGCCACCCTGAAATAATACTACCTCTTATCCTTGCTAAATAACCCATTAGGGATTGCTCGCTTGCCAATGCAATAATTCAATCCATACTATCTCTAAGAGTATGTTTAGTTTAAGTATCAAAAAAAAAAAAGATTAAGTTTAGTTTGCCAAAAATTAAGATTGGAAATGAAATCAAGAAATAAACTCCATTCTCGGTTGTTTTTTTTTAAGATCAATATCTAATTCCAGTTCAAGTACGAAACTAATTTTTTATTTGTTACATCTCCTCCACCCCCGATAACAATTGATTTTTCTTCTCCTCTTGTTATCATTGTGTTTATCTCCCATTGATCTTTACCCTCAGGTGTTTTCAAACAAATAATATTAAGTATCCTTATCAATGTTGTTGGCATTTCTCAAGTGTTTCCATTTGTATCAATTTCTACAAATCCTACCATACGAATTAAATATGCCCTCGCTTGACTATATTTTAAAATCCAAACAAAATAATAAAATAAAAACTAAAACTAATTGATGAATAGTTTCAAATTCTAAATGGGACATTGCACAAGGATATGAGGGAGTAGTTTGTATCCACGTCCAAATCCCACAACAAATGCATGACACTCAAAGCCCACATGACTAAGAAATAAACAACTAGACTAAAAGCTCAATTGTGTGGCAAATAATATTCCCAATAATCACTAAGAGCAATAGGCCTCATTTTCATATTTGTGGCCAATAATACAAATTAAAACCACATAAAAGCAGTTAACAACCACTAAAGCTAAACACTGACAAGCGAATCCAATCCATTAGCTAAGGATCCTAAAATCATCAATCTAGCAGTTAGGTGTCCAATAGTACATAATGGACTAATTTCTTATTCGGGATACTCTACATCTGAATCTACTAATTGCAAGGGGGATGGTGATTGACTTCCCCCACATTGTAGAAATTAGAACTTCTTAGGAATTTGCATTTTCTCTCATTTTGTGAACCAAACAAGTATGTATAAATGTATATCCGAGGAATTCTAAATTCCTAGATGTCAACCAAATGATTTCTTAATTCTATATCAGCAGAATAATTCCACAACTTGCAAAAAGTGATTATTACTATCATCAACCAAAGTTGAAATGCTAGATTACAAGATAAACATACACAGAGATAAAATAAAAAGAAAAAGCACTTATTTAACTAATTCATAATTAATTTCAATTTGAACAAACAAGTAATCTCAATTCTCAAAACAGAGAGTTGAATAGTCCATACCATGGAATAATGGAGCCGAACAGAAAATGTTGCACAACAGGCACCTTCTCAAGGACCTCAGCTCGATACATCTTAAGCATACCACTATTAACCTTATTCCAATTTGGCACACCACTAATATCATCCAACAAAGGGGAATGCTCGGAAAATGGCCCTTTCTTAACCTTCTTAATAAATGCAATGCAAGATAGGTACATATACTCCTTGGAGAAATTCTCAAGAATATCATCATTATGTATTGATTTTGGTTTCATATACTTATGATCAATAAGCTGAGCAGAACCAAAAACAAAAGGCAAAAAATGATAATCATCAAGACCCCAAACACCATGAGACCCAGCAGGTTCAAGACAATAAACAAGCTGCAATTTCCTCATCAAATCCAAATACTTAACAAAAACCCTAGAAACCACAGCTTGATAATCCTCCTCTTTAATCAATCCTAACCTAGCTAAACAATACAACCAGGCAGCAAAATTGGTTTCATGACCAGTTCCATAATCAATACGAGATGAATTGCCGAAACTATCAAGGAAATAGGGGAGGATTTCAACTGAAGAACCCTTAATTTCGTTGGGAAGAATATCAAGCATAAATTTGTGGGAAAGTTGGGAAAATTCCTCATGCCAAACCCTAAAGGAAAGGTTCCCATACCTAGATGATTGTTGAGCAGGAGGAATGGAATGAATCAATGAAATAAGGGAATCAAGGAACGATATGATTTGGGAAAGGGTATGTGAAATTGGGCATGGATCGGATATTTTGTGGCCACGAATGGAGTATGAAAGGAAAGCAATGAAACCAAGGAAAGACTTTCCGGTAGAGGAATTGACGAAATAGGAAGCATCTTTAGGAGAAGAAATACGCTTGGTAGGAGGAATGAAATTGAAAGGAGGAGAAAGAGGTGGGACAGGAGAAGGTTGAGGAACAGGGGAAAGAATGATGGATTGCTGAGTTTTGGTAGCAGAATCAGGTGGAAGATTAATGGCGGGGAAACGGATCGGGCGGTAAGCAGGAAGGGAATTTGGGTCGGGTAGAGGAGGAGGAGAGAAAGCGGTGGGTGCTCCGCATTTGAGACAAGATGGGGAAGAGATGTGTGGCGGTGGTTGTGGTTGAGGTTCGCAGGATTCGTTTGTAGTGGATTCATGATGATGGTGATGCTCCGAAGCTGGAGTTTCCATGGTTGATCAGATTGTTTTCTGGGTTTTCTATTCTTAGGAGTTGGGACTTCTTTTTAAACACTTCAAACTCTAAATAACACAAGGAGAAGAAACACAGAGTTACAAATCCAATTCTTTAAATGAAAAATCCAATATTTTACTTATTTCCATAGTGTAACTTCTAATTAAACATATATAATCCCAACCAGAAGGGTGCTTATACCAAAGTAACTTTTTGCTGTACAATAAATTATATTGCAAAAAAAATAGAAAAATTGCATAGAATAATTCAATATTTATCTAATTTCCCTACAATAATTTCAAGTACCGATTAACCATGAATAATCTCATGTATTGTTACTTATTTTCAGTGACATTGTTGCAGGTTAAACAACCGGTTACATTAGGTCAGTTCTTGATCTTTAGTTCGCAATTCTTCTTCCTATTTAAATCTTCTTCCCATGATATTTCCTCCATCAAAATCAGTAAACAAACCATTCAATCTCTCATTTACCTTCTTCTTCTTCATCAAACATTAAAACACTAATAATTTTTGACTCCAATCTAATACGAAAAACCATAATGACTCAAAATTTTCTTCAGCAGTATATGAAAAATCAAAATGCTATTGAATTTCATCTGCACAACGTATATGTATATGAAGTCGGCAATGTAGCTAATGTTCCGGATTTGTATATAAATTAAGTTTAGAGTCTTCACATGTAGTTCATCTGCACAATTTATCTACACGGTGTCTATAACAAGTAATGTGTATTGTAAATGTGTTACAAGAAAGTATTCTACACTATTTGTAAACCCTTGAAGTTGGCCTTAAAACTCTTCTAATCACCAAAAGAACACAATGAAGATTTGTTTGCAACAAAGAATTCAAGTCGCTCGGAAACTCGATATTTGTAGGAGGCGTGAGTGCACTTTTTTATTGTGAAATTTTTCCTACAAGGATGCATGGGATGATGATGAAACTTAAAATGAGATATAACTGTATTCTAGCACAAAGAATATTGCAAGAGTAAAGACAAGTATTGTAATGATTATGATCTTTGATTATAATGAAAGTTAATTACTCTCTCAATTATAATCTCATGTATAGAAGAAGCAAGAACAAAAGAAATGTTCAAACAGAATTCAAAATTTTGCTATGAGATTATGGATGGAATGTCCCTTGCATACTTCCTCTATCTATAGAGGAAAGTATCAACCTATGCCTCTTTATGAAATAAGTCTGTTTCATCAAACAAGCCTATGAACCAAAAGGATGATTCACCAAAGCTTATCAATGAAACATGATGAATGTTTCATCATATTTAACCACCATATAGAGGTTATCCATCATTAGTGATGATTGAAAGCAAACAACACTAATGAAATAAACTAACCACAAAAAGCTAGACAAAGGGCAAGCGACGAGTCGCCACAGGATGGCGATGAGTCGTCGCCTGAAAGCCGACTCGGCTTTCCTCCAAAAGTCGACTTGGCTTTGGGTTCTGTCTCATTTTGAGTCCCTGATTTCAACAAGCGGCGACAAGTCGCTACTTTCTCACTGTTTTCAATTCGTGTTTTTACTTATTAGGTATATTTTGGACTTGCTCTTTATTGCATATTGTCCCACTACTATATTTAGTATGTAGTATATATATTCTAGGTCTTATCCACTCTAAATGTCCAAAAGTACGTACATAAATTAGAATGTCTAAATCAAAATGCGTAAATAAGAATGCTATTCAAGTTCATTTGCACAGTGTATATATATATATATAAATGTATATGAATGTTATTGAAATCACAGTGTATACTGAAGTTCTGAATGCTACAGAATGTTTATGGATATTATTCTTTGAATTTTAGCTTGGTCTCACTCCCAGATTTCAGAATTGCATGGTTTGAGGTAAAGACTGAAATTAGTGTGCTATGTAACAAGTATGAATCCTTAAACATGCACAACGCTATCATAAATCATGCCAAAATGAGCTGCAATGCTGCATAAAAATGGGTACTTCATTTGTTACAAAACCCATGAAGGCAACCAAACAAGCATATAAAAAGAGCTTAATCAACGATTTAAAATTAAAGTAGTAAAACTGAAAATGCAATTCAAAGTATACCCTATTGAAGGTTGATAGAAGGTCTATAACTCTCTAAATAGGGGTGAAGAGAGAGTATAGCGGATTAAAATTTTTGGCTTTTTTTTGACCAATTCAACCCTGCAATGTTCGTTCTAAAAATAGCAATAACCTAGTATTTATAATATTTTCCGAAGTCCAATAATTTATTTAAAACCGACTTAACCAATAAATAATCATTAAAATTATTTTTCGATTTTCTAAAATAAATTATTTGAATTACCATCATTTAAAAGAGTTGAATTTTCAATCTCCCCTTGATGAAAGTCAAAACCATATTTTTCTAATCATATTTTTAAGTGAAAAATGTTTTAACTTAGTATCATCATAAGAGAAATTATGAATAACTTCAATTATAGCATAAATCATTAATCGTAAAGCAACTTTAAGGCATTAATAAAATTAATAATACCATGCATAGGTAAATTAAAAAAGTAGATCAGTTATCCTCAAAGTCTTGTGAAATATCTCAAAATGATGCAAAACAGTAAATGAAGTAAAACAGTAGCATCATATTATAGACTTTTTATCAAGCAATAACATCACATGCAATAGGTAAACCCTAACTAAACTATCAAGGAAAACATGCGAACAATAACAAGTATTACAAGTAGCAGCCAGTAGTAGTAGTTACATGCATACGAACAGTAGCTGTAGCATGTTGTACAGAGCAAAAGCAAGCAAGTTTTAGTTTTACAGACCAAATTCATTCTCCTCCTCTTTGACTTTCATAAAAAAAATAAAGTAGACGATTAACAAAAAATATGTTGCAATTTTTTGGCAATACTTAGTAACGAAACTAAAATATTCATGATAACAACAAACAAATCATTTCTTTGATCTAGTCTTTCGCTTCTTGGGGGCGGGTTCTTTTGCTGATGGTGGTGTAGCATCTTTAGCACGTGGAGTAGCCCGTTTCAATTCAGGGGATGGCTCTTTGACATTAGCTTCATTCTTAACCTCTTCTTTCACCTCTACTTCCCCAACAATCATTCCCTTTATCTCCTTAATAAAATTTTCAAGCATAGAGGTTATGCTGGAAACCTTATCGTGTAAGTCTAGAAGAGATAACTTGAGTTCACTAACCTCTAAGTCAAGGGACTCGAGGCGAGTATGGGTTGTGTAATCCTTAAGCTGAGGTTCTAACCGTGAAAGCTTCTTACCATGGATTTTCTTTAATTCTTCCTTTTCAACTGCAGACAAATTTGAGTATAACTCATATTTGCCATTGATTTTGAAAGTTCTAATGGTGAATATAGAATGTTACAGGACAAGGATTGAGGGATGAAAAAGTCAATTTCCACTGCATCAGAAGGAACTTTGAAATGATCAAAAATTATTGAGAGGAGGTTAGCATAGGGTAAAGCCATGTTTCGAAAGTTTGAGCTGTAGAACTGCATGGTAGAAAAGATTAAAGAAGCATAATCAATTGATTTCTTAGAAGCAATCTTTCATATTAAAATCAGTTGGGTATCAGACACTAACTCATAAGATGAACCCTTTGAATAAACAATTTTAGGAATAAGATTATGAAGCAATTTACCATTTAGAATTTTTAAAAGCCACGGGTTACGGGTTTGATCATCAACATTGTTGGAAAATTTGAATAGTTCGTTCATTAGGGTTTTAAATACAATAATTTCTTGTCCATTGACAAAACTCCTAAGGGCTGAAAAACCGTCAACAGTAATGAAAGACAAATTACAATAAAAGACTCTAACAGGAGTTGGATATGTGATTGAACCGAGGTCTCGGAGTTTTCCTCGAGATGACTCTATAAAAGACAAAACAATTTCAAAATTCTCAAAGACAAAGAAAGTGTAGTCTTACATATCAACATAAGAAAATTTTCTATTCTTAAAAATATCAACCTACTTACCAAATGTAGTATGATTTTAAAACTATGTCTTTGGAACGTCTATAGCAGTTAGTGGTGCGGAAATAGGTTGTACATGAGTTTCTAAAACTGGAGATATAGTTGACACTCTGTTTCCTTCTTCTTTGAAGACCGAATTTTTGTTTTGGTGCCATTGTTAGAGATTTGAATGAAGAAGAAAGGGTTTAGTATTTAAGAGACAAGGAAGAAAAGGATTTTTAAAATGATTATGGGAGAGGGACGGTACAAGGGTAAATAAAATCAAGTAGTACATATGATGTGAAGGCATTAAAAATGTGATTCGACTACCTAGGGAATAAAGTGACTAAATGGGTAAGAAAAATCAAAAATTCAAGGGGAAATTTTGAATTAGTTAGCGTGAGGGAATGAATGTAGAAGGGTACAATAATGAAATTTGTAAGTTGCATCCTGTTCCTGTAGAAGGGAATGAATGTAGAAGGGTACAAATACATGAAACTTCCATTGAGCTTAAATTTATTCAAAAATATCTTCAAGTTGGATGAGACGAAAAATGGGTCTGTCATCACTTTTTCTTCAATAAATAGAGCATTGGTGGCCTACCTAAAATTAAATGACCTCAAACATTACAAGGACAAAATAATCTGGGTTAGTGTACTGAAAACTCCTAATCATCCCTTCAAGTATATGCCCACAGTTTTCAGGAGCAAATTTAACCCCAGAGAAACTCTAGGTTTAGAGAAGGTTAAACAATTTTCTCGGAGGGAGAGACATGCTTTTTTGTACTTTGTGAAGTCGAAAGATAAAAATTTGCTTCTTGGCTAGATTCCACATGCTTCTATATTTTAACAGGACATTTGCCTGTCTTTAATTGGAATGTCCAGCTATCTGACTCCTAGTATATCTATATCCCAGATACATAATTATTATTTTACTATTACCATTCCTTTCCTGACTTATATTATACTTGTTTGTGATTTTCAAATCAGGCAGCATAAATAGTTCGCTGGAAAGTTCTTGGTATTTCTCTTCACGAAAACTACTACAAACCTGTTCCTTGTTCTCCTTGACCATAAAACACTGCTAACCATCGTTTATATAGGACAGTGGTTGGCTCTCCTTCGCTTCCTTTGAAAATTTATACGCAGCAAAGAGTTGTTGCCTTTTATTATGATCCCCTGGGTCCCTCTAAAGCTCCCAGATGAAGGAGGAGTGATATTTGTCCAACTAACATGCCTTATTACCTTAGAGTCGGACAAGGTCCTCTTCCTCCAACCAAAAAGATTATAGGGACCTAGCAGTCTGGGTTGATCCCCCATCTCTCTATCTTCAAAAATATAGACCTATCATCTGAGGGTGGATCTAAAAAAATTCAAAGTTGCTGGTCTGTTGCAGCGGGTGTTCTCTCTACTAAAGGTCCAATCACTAAGAGAAAAAGGACATTGAGGAAGAAAGATACTAATGTTTCTTCTTTCTAAGCTTTGGAAGGTGATGATCTCCCTCTTCTGGCTACTCCTTGTGCTTATTGCCCACCTGGGAGTTCACAGATTATTGTGTTACTCCCAGACGAGAATTTAGGTGGTTCCCTTTTTGTAAATTTGGGATTTGTTCATTGTACCTATTATTTCTCTTGATTTTTGATTTATCCTTCTTTTTGTCTCAGCGCCTACGTTACCTCTTCTCCTAGGATTGTTGCATCATCCAAGCATACCCAGGAAGAATTTGTCGAGGAGTCTATCCAAGAAGTAGTTGAGGAGACTAAAACACTTCTTGAAGAGGTTGAAGATATTGGCTCTCTGTCTTCAACTGCTTCTCCTGGATATTCTGGCATTTTTTCTGTCCCAGTTGATGAGGCTGTGGACAAATATCTTCAAGGAGGAGATTTAGGTATATTTTCTCGCTTAACTTTTGTCTATCTTCAACTATTTCTTTCTTTTATATCAATTACCCGGTAATTATGTTATTCATTAATAATTTTATACTGTAGCTGTTGCTGATTTCCCAACTTCTCCTATGCTGATTCCTATTGAAGAAACTATCCAGGCAGCGAAGAATCAAACCAATTGAGCCAGATCTCCTTCTCCTGTGGTGGAAGAAATAAATGTCCCAGCAAATGATGTTATGGATCTTTCACTCATTCTAGTCTCTATGGTTGAGAATGTTGTTGAAGAAATTACTGACCCAGGGACTGAAGCTGTGGCCCTAATGGAATAATCTAATATCCCAATTGCTGAAATTGAGGATATTTTTAATGAAACCTCGACTTATGATTTTTAGCAAGCTATGGAAAGTGAAGTTGAAACTGGGGAGACCTATCCTGCTTATCCTATCAGATTTCTAGTGGGTGGGGATCCTAGTATTGCTGAAGAAATCCCTGCTGAAGGTATAATTTTATTTTCTTTTTCCCCCCTTCTTTTTTCTCTCTTTCATATTTATACATTTATAATGCTTATAGTAGGGCAAAACATAGGTAAGCGGGTTGCTGAAGACCGTCATCCAGAAGAACCACTTTCAACCAAGCAAAAGCTGGATGAAGTTATAACTTCTCAACAGTCAGGGTCTATTGACTTAATGGCCTTTGTTGACCGATGTTTGGAAGGTCCACACTACAATTTTGATGAGGTAATATCATCTTCCATGTATTCTGGGTTTTATATTTCATTTTCCTTAATCTAAACTTTACAGTTCTTATCATTTGCATTCAGTTGGTAACTTCTAGATTTCTATATCTGAGTTCTTTAGTGAGGAGAACTTCAAAAAGACTTGATGAAGGTTCAAGATACTTTGGCTTCTATTGAGCAATCTTCTGCCCAGAAGGAGGAGGAAATTTTTCCCAGAGGGATAATTGATGTCACGGAGAGTGATAAGGACAGACTCCACGATGAAATAGTGGAACTAGATGCTAATATTTCCAAGCTGGAGACTAAAACAAAAAACCTTAAAGCCCAAGAGAGAAAGAAAGCTACTGACTACTTTTAGTCTCAATTTAAAACTCATCTGGATGCTGATAGTGCTAGGACCAAGGAGGGTACACTCTGGCATACAATGAATGCAGTATATACTGCTTATCCAGACCTAGATTGGTCTAAGATTGAACCTTACATGGCTCTTGAAACCCTAGTTGCTTCTATCATTCCAGCATTAAGGGCCCAATACAAAAAATCATCTGGCCACAAAGCCGGAAGCTCTGTGCCCTCTGCTTCCACGACTTCTCCACCCAGAAATCAGTGATTTTTCTTATTATCTTTTCTTTCTTTTATTAGTTGAACTCTTCAATTTTTTTTTTGTATATTGGAGACTTCTAGTTACTTGTAATTTCGGATTTCAATTTAATGAAATGATATTCAACTATTTTAATAATGATTTTAGTTCATGAACTCACGTGGCTCGATGATGTTTTTGGATAAGAACTCACATGACTTGATGATGTTTTTGAATAAAAACTCACATGGCTTGATGAAGTTTCTAAATAAAAACTCACATGACTTGAAGAGGTATCTGAACATAAACTCATAAATCTTTACTTAACACATTCTTGCCAGGCAACTTCGTGTCATATGTTTCTTGAACTCTATCAAATACCCACATATATTTCCTGAACCTTATTAGGCACTTTTCCTCTTCATTTCATATGTTTCTTGAACCCTATCAAGCACTTTTCCCAACCTCTTTTCCCCCCACTTTTAAGTATTTTCTTGATTTTGGAAAATACTTAAAGGAGTTTTGTGTTTTGAGGTTTTATGGTGTGTTTTAACTGGTTCGAATTTTTTGTTTTGATGTTTGTCTGATATCTTCTTCAGACTTTATATCAATTCCTTCTAGGTTCCTTAGTTATAAATTTAGGGCTTCCCCTATAATCTCAGCTGGGCTCCTTAACTATTTAAGCCAGGGCTTTCCCATTAGTTTTTACATTCTTCCACTATTTTATACAATACATGAAATAAGGTGTTACATAATTACTCTAACTAATTTTGGTATATGTTTGACTTTCTATTTCATATATACATATGAACATTTAAAAATTTTACATATAATATATCTTTTGAGTATTCTAATATTCCATTTATGCTTCAAAGGTTCTCCGTTGGATGTTTGTAATTTGTAAGTCCTATTTCCGCAATCTTCTGAGATAATGTAAGGACCTTCCCTTTTTTCTGATAATTTTCCATGTTCATTTTGCTGGGTGACCTTAACATTTCTGAGAACTAGATCTCCTACTTAAAAAGATATGTGTCTAACTTTTATAATCTGGCAATTCTATTCAGATAAGCTACCATCTTGCATGCTGCCTCTCCTCTTATTTCATCAATCAATTCAAGATCAATGAGTCTGGATTCTTGATTTCCTCTTAAATATCCCAATGTTTTATTCTTATTGTACCCCAATTTCTACTGGTGGCAATGCTTCTAAGCCCTAAACCAGTCTAAATGGTGTTTGCCTAGTTGCTTCCTTCATAGTGGTCCTCAATGACCATAAGACGTCATAGATTTCATCAACCCATTTGCCTTTGGCTTCTTCCAGTTTTTTCTAGTAACCCATTCAAAATTTGTTTATTTGCAGCTTCAGCTTAGCCATTGCACTATGGATTGCATACTGATGAATAAGCTACTCCGACTTTAAAATCTTCCAAATATTTTCTCAATGTTGCACAATCAAACTGGGTTCCATTATCAACAGTTAGGATTCTAGGTAATCCAAATCTGGTCATAATGTTCTGCCAGTTGAAATTTTCTACTTTTCTAGATGTGATTGTTGTGAGAGCTTCTGCTTCTACCCATTTTGTGAAGTAATGAATGGCAACAATAAAACATTTCTTGCCTCGTGTAGCAAGTTTAAAGGGGCCCAGTAGATCCAATCCCCATTGGCAAAAGGGACTGGGTTGTGGATGTATTTCAATTTTGATGCTGGCATAATTATGTTTGGAGTAAATTTTTGACATTTTCACACCTTTAAACTAAACATCCGACATCTTATAATAATGTGAGCCAATAGTACCCAATTCTGATTGCCTTATGTGACAGTGCCAGTGCCCTAGCTCCTAGATGATGCCCGAGCATCCTTCGTGGACCTCTCTCAGGATGTAATCAGCTTCAGAAGACGTTACACATTTAAACAATGGCCCTTTTATGGCTTTCTTATATAGTTCCCTATTTACCATGCAAAATTGGAGTGATTTTAACTTCAGCTTTCTGGCAATAACAGGATCTGTTGGGAGGAGTCCTGTTTCTTTAAATTGGATGATATTTTTCATCTAATCTGGAACATCTTTATTTCCAACATTGAATACAGATGTTGCATTTTCATGTATGGCGCTTAAAGGTTTTACCTCCACCAAGATTGATCTTTTCAAATCATGCATGCTCAAGCTTCCCAACTTTGATAAGGCATCTGCTTGTTCATTCTGAGACCTAGGAAGTCTTTCCAATAGAATTGACTCAAATTCTGAGATCAGTTCCTTTGTCTTTTGTAAATATTTCAGCATGGTCACGTCTTTAGCTTCATATTCTCCGAAAATCTTATTTACGACCAACTGGAAATCAGTTTTTAAATTGATTCTTTTTGCTTTGAGTGCCTTGCACAGTTGTAATCCAGCGATGACCGCCTCATATTCAACTTCATTGTTTGTGGCTTTGGATTGAAACTTCAAAGCATATTCAATGATATTTCCTTTAGGTGTTATCAATACCAATCCAGCCCCTGCACCAATGAGTCTGTATGACCCATTAGTTAATAGCTACCAGACCGATCTTGACTTTCTTCTTAAGATGTCCATTCTGCAAAGATGTCAGCCAATGCTTGGCCTTTAATTGCCTTTCTGGTTTATATTTGACTCCTAGACCATTCAGCTCCACTGCCCACTTTGCTAATCTTCCTGATCTCTCTAGCTTTTCCAGGCTCTTTTCTAGGGGGAGATCTATTAAGACCACTACTTGCTGAGCATCAAAGTATGGTCTTAATTTTTTGGCTGTAACTATTACTACGTAAGCAGCTTTTTCAATGATTGTATATCTTGTTTCTGCATCCAGTAACAATCTGCTCACAAAATATATTGGGTGCTGAACTTTATTTTCCTCCCTGACCAAAGATGCACTTACTGTCAATTGGGTTGCTATATATAAGTATAAGGTTTCACCTGTTATAGGTCTTGCTAGAGTTAGCAGACTATGTAGGTGTTCCTTTAGCTACTTAAATGCTTGGCTCTACTCTTCCTCCCATTCAAAATTTTTGTTTCCTTTTAAACCTCTGAAGAATGGCATTGTTCTCTCAGCTAATTTTGAAATGAATATGGATAGGGCTGGCATTCTTCCAGTCAATCTCATCACTTCATTCCTGCTTTTTGGTTCTGCCATATCAATTACTGCTTGTATTTTTCTGGATTCGCGTCAATCCCTCTTTGACTAACTAAATACCCTAAAAATTTCCCAAACCTAATCCCGAAAACACATTTTCTGGGATTAAGTTTCATTTTCTATTTTCTCATATTATCAAATGTTTCTTGCCAATCTTCTACCATCTCTCCTTCTGTTTTAGTCTTTACAATAAAATCATCTACATAAACTTCTAAATTTCTAACCCTTTGATTTTTGAAAATTTTATCCATCAACCTTTGATAGGTTGCTCTAGCATTCATCAGTCCAAAAGGCATCATAACGTAGCAAAACACCCCTACTAAGCATATAAATGTTGTCTTTTCTTTATCAACAGGGTCCATGAAGATTTGATGATAACTAGAAAATGCATGCATACATGATAATAAAGCATACCCAGCAATCAAATCAACTAGCTGGTCTATCCTAGGTAAAGTATAAAAATGTTTAGAACAACATTTGTTTAAACTAGTAAAATCTATGCACATTCTCCACTTCCCTGGTTGTGGTTTCTTCACCAGAATTACATTTGCCAACCATTGAGGATAGAGGCATTCTTCAAAGAAGTCAGCATCCAACAATTTCTAAACCTCTTCTTCAATGATTTTTTCTTTTTGTGGACTAAATTTCCTCTTCTTTTGTTTTACTGGCTTGCCCCCTTCATACATATTAAGCTTATATGTGACAACTTCTGGGTCTATTCTTGGCATATCTGCTGCTGAATATGCAAAACGATCAGCATATTGCCTCAGAACTTGAATTAAATGAAGACAAATCCATATCTATTCCAATTCTAACTATCTTCTCTATTCCTTCAATCAGTGGCACCACTTCTATTTCCTAATGATCAATCTCCATCTGTGGGGTACTCTTTTTTTACATTTTCATCCTTACAAGGTTTGGGATCTATTTCTACTGATTTTTGAGTCCCGGACTCAAATGAATGAAAATGGATAGGAGATCGAATACTCTCTTGGGGGGGGGGGGGGGGGAGGGGGGGGGGGGGGGGGGGGGTGTTGATTAAAGAGTATGCCCGTTTAAAATTTTTTATCTGGAAGGTTAGCTCAAGAGGTTAGGTTACCTTTCAAAACTGTTTTCTGGAATAGTTTTAGGTCGATTGTTAAATCTATAACATATGTGCGAAAATGAACTTAAACAATAACAAGCGATATGGTAACGAGGTTCGGCTCTAAACAGCCTACTCCATGCCTATGGGTTCTCTTTCAACCCATAAAATTCAACGCCTTTTATTAATGAACTTTAAGAAACTTAGAAGATCTCTCTATCTTTTCTCACCACGTTCTTCCCCTTGAAGAACGTCTTACAAGTTCCCTTAATAAAAGTACAAATCCCAATCTGATCTGACAAAAGAGATTACAAATTGAATACTTTAAAAAGTATTCCAAGGTTAGGCGTATTAATCAATGAAAGATCTAACTCTTTTTAACTCTAGATCCTATTACAAATGTAAGAGTTAGATAAATTAAGTTTTACAACACTTTTTGAACACTTTTGAGAATATTAGATCTTAATTCAAGAAGAGAGAAAATTGTAAGAAGTGCTGCAATCTTGATCCTTGAATGAAGCCTTATATTTATATATGTCACGCCTCAACATATCCTTGTAGAGCAAGAAAGCTTCATTCGTCAATATCGTTGATCTGGTTAATCTGCGCCAGTTTTCAAGATCTTGAGTTTAAACTCAAACTGATGTTGCACTGACAGCTCATATAATTACGTCATTGTGTGTTGTATCTTGTTATTAACAGCCATTGCTGTGTTGCCACGTTAGAACTCATACAAGATATTAAAACTCCAGCAAAACCAGATAATACAACGTATAAATCTTATTCAAATTTAATTCCTAATTTTTAGCATCAATTTAAATTGTCTTTTCTTATTTTTAGCATCAATTTAAATTGTTTTCTTATTTATAGGAAAACCTATAATTAGTATAGCTTAATTTCAAAACAACTTTTTATTCAAATATTCAAACATAAACCGTGTAATAAGCTTTAAATTACAAACAATTTATTTATTCAAAATTTAAACACAAACGTGTAATTTAAACAAATATTTAAATGTCTTGAACATACCTTTATTTAATTCAAATTCAAATATAATCTTATTCAAAAGCTTAAATTTAAATCCAAAATTTAAATATAACTTTATCTAAATTATCTTAAGTCATTTAATTTAATCTCAATTAAATATATTTCGAACTTCAATAATTTGTCAATTAATCAATTAATATTGAATATGATTTTGGACTTACTTAAACAATTAAATATAATTGCTTAATTTATTGTTTAGTTTAATATGTTTTGAATTATCATCACTTAAAGGAATTGAGTCTTCAGTCTCCCTCTTGATGAAAGTCAAAACCATATTTTCCTAAATCATATTACTAAGAGAACATGAATTAAAAAAAATGATAAGAACAATCACTTAGATATTTATAAATCATATTAAGTTATAATTAAATTAGAAAATTTTCAATATTTTGAAAACTGTTTCAAATCAGAATAGTAAACATGATATATCATAACCAATAAAATTACATGCATGGATAATAAATTATTAACATAATAAGCAATTATCTACAATCACAAGTAAATATCCAATCACAATACATGCAAAAATATATCAACATTTTATAATTAAAGTGTATCATGATTATCAAAATAAATATGAATATCAATAATCAATATTTATCAAACGATAATCAAGAATAAGCATGAAACGATATATGAATAATGAATAACTAAGCAACCAAACAGATGAACAATCAAGCATCAAGTAAAAACAATTAAGGTAAGCATCAAGCAAACCAACAAGCAGCAAAACAGCAAAATTATAAGCATAATATACATATACATAAATTTCTCCCCCTTTTTGACTTTCATTAAAAAGTAAACAGGGATTAAAATGTTTGGGATTGTATTTTTCAAAAACTAATTGTTTACCGATTAAATAAAAATTGTTCATTAACCAACATGAAAACTACTTCTTGGATCGGGTCTTCCTTTTCTTGGAAACCTTAGGTTTGTCAGGGGTAGCTTTAACAGTTGGTGGTGGTACAGCTTGGATAGGGGTATCAACAATTTCTTTTGGTTCTCCTCCTCCTTCTCAGCCTCTACGTCGTCTTGAGTAGCCTCTCCTTCTTTTGACACTTTCTTCTCTTTTTCAGCAGGCTCCTCTTCAACATCCTCTTCTACAGTCACTTCCTCAACTACCATCCCCTTCATAGCATAAATGTTAGTTTGGACACTTTATCATGCAGTTCGAGTAGGGACACTTTAATTTCACAAACCTCCGAATCAAGTGACCGAGGCGAGAATGTGTAGTATGACTTTCTTTAGAATGAGGTTCCAATCGGCCTATCTTTTTGCCACTCAACTTCTGTGACTCCTCTTTCTCTGCAAAGATAAATTTGAGTATAACTCATATTTACCTTCCACTTTAAAGATCCCTAAAGGAGGCAGAATGTTGTTGGAAAAAGATTAAGGACTAGAATAGTCAACCTCTTCTAGATCAGTAATGAGATTGAAGTGATCAAAGATGAGTGAAAGAAGATTTGCATAAGGGAGGGCCAAATTTCGGAAACTAGAACTACAAATCCTCATAGTAGAAATGATTAAAGAGGCATAATCAATAGGTTTTCGGCCAATAATTTTCCGCATCAAAATTAAATGAGAATCAGAGAGTAATTCACAAGAAGTCCCTTTGGAAAATACAATTTTGGCTATCAAACTATGGAGAAGTTTTCCAGACAAAGTTAAGCCATTGTGGGTTAACTATCTTGTAGGAGAAAAATCAAAATGAGATGATAAAGCAAACATATCCTTAGCTTTTTCAAAAGCAAGTGAATTTGGAGTAGAATCATCAACAATATTAGAAAATTTGAACAACTCGTTAATTAGGGATTTCGTAATCACAATTTCTTGACCTTTAACATAACTTCTTAAAGCGGGAAAACCATCAAGAGTTATGAAAGATAAATTGCAATAGAAAATTTTTACTAGTGTAGGATAAGACACAGATTCGGGGTCTAAGAGTTTACTGGTGTAGACTCAATAAAAGCAGAAATGATTTCAAAATCCTTAAAGAGAAAGAAATTGTAATCCAAAATATCAACAAAAGAGATAGAACGATGTTTAAAGACATCGATCCACTTTCCAAACGCCATATGGTTTTTAAACCATGATTTTGGTACTTCCACGGCACCAAAAGGTAAGGGAATAAATGGAGTTGGAGTTTCTTGCATTGTTGATTTTGAAGTCTCTCCTATTTCAGTTTTTGTAAAGGATCAGGTTAACTTTCTATCAGGGGCCATTGATGAGTTTTCTAAGAACTTGAACGAGAAAGGATCAAAAAGATAGTTCAAAGAAAATTTGAGATGTGTGTGTGAGTGAGTGGGAAAAGGACGGTTCACACATTATAAAAAAGGAAATGAAGTACAATGCATTTGTACCTCAATAAATTGTGATTTGATAACATAGGGAAAAAGCACAATTGACGTGAGTGAAGCTTAACCGGTTTGAGTGAATTGGAAACGTGAAAGAGTGTATGTGGAGGGTAATTATAAGTCCAATTTGAAAGACTAGTTTGATTTGGACCAAAACATGAATAAATTTTTAATGTATGGTTGACGTCCAAAACATATATCAAGCATATAATTTCGTTTTATGATAATAAATATCCTTTATTAATTAAATGTATTTAATTATAAATCCCATATATATATATATATATATATATATATATATATATATATACATATATATATATATATATATACATATATATATATATATATATACATATATATATATATATATATATATATATATATATACATATATATATATATATATATACATATATATATATATATATATATATACATATATATATATATATATATATATATATATATATATATATATATATATATATATATATATATATATGTATACATATATATATATATATATATATATATATATATATATATATATATATATATATATATATATATATATATATGCATATATATATATATACATATATATATGTATATATATATATATATATATATATATATATATATATATATATATACATATATATATATATATATATACATATATATATATATATATATATATATATATATATATATATATATATATATATATATATATATATATATATATATATATATATATATACATATATATATACATATATATATATATATATATATACATATATATATACATATATATATACATATATATATATATATATATATATATATATGTATATGTATATATATATATATATGTATATATATATATATATATATATATATATATATATATATATATATATATATATATATATATATATATACATATATATATATATATATATGCATATATATATATATATATATGCATATATATATATATATATATATATGTATATATATACATATATATATATATATATATATATATATATCTATATATATATATATATACATATATATATATATATATATATATATATATATATATATATATATATATATATATATATATATATATATATATATATATACATACATATATATATATATATATACATACATATATATATATATATATATATATATATATATATATATATATATATATACATATATATATATACATATATATATATATATATATATATATATATATATATATATATATATATATATATATATATATATATATATATGTAACAAATAATTTTAAGAAATTGAAATTTAATTTTTAACTCTCAAACACATGTATAATCATACGTATATGCAACCATAATTAAATCATGTAAATAAAATGAAATACTCCCCCTAAATACATACTTAGTATTTAGTAATATTTTACTTTTACTCTTAAACCCAAACTCCCCCTTAGTTCATGCAACATCATTTAACATGCCAAGTTCCATACGAATATATGCAAAACGATCAGGACTTAAAGGTTTTGTAAATATATCAGCTAATTGATTTTCTGTAGGAATAAAAGATAGAGTAATATGACCTTTTTCAACATGATCACGTATGAAATGGTGACGAACCTCAATGTGTTTTGTACGTGAATGTTGTACTGGATTTTTAGTAATACAAATTGCACTTGTATTATCACACTTAATTGGACTACCTTTGAGATCAACTCCAATATCTCGAAGCTGTTGTGCAATCCATAAGATTTGAGAACAACATGCACCAGCTGCTATATATTCAGCTTTAGCCGTAGATAAGGCAACTAAATTTTGCTTTTTAGAATACAATGAAATCAATGAATTTCCTAAGAATTGACCGATCCTGAAGTGTTCTTTCTATCCACCTTATAACCAGCATAATCTGCATCTGAAAAACCAATCAAAACTAAATCTCCACAACTAAGGTACCATAGACCGAACTCTTTGGTCCCATGCAAATATCTAAAGATTCTCTTAACTGCTGTTAAGTAAGACTCTTTTGGGTTAGCTTGAAAACGTGCACATAAACAAACAGTAAACAAAATATCAGAACGACTAGCTATTAAATACAATAAAGAACCAATCATACCTCTATAAGTCTTTTGATCAACACTCGAACCATTTATGTCTTGGTCTAGACTTAGTGTTCCACTCATAGGCGTATTAGCACTTTTGCATTGATCCATATTGTCCTTCTTTAATAAATCTCTAACATATGTACTTTGACAAATAAATATGCCATCCTTCTTTTGCTTTATTTGTAGTCCAAGAAAAAAATGTTAAGTCTCCCGTCATGCTCATTTCAAATTCCTTGCACATAATCTCAGAAAATTCCTTGCACAAAGAATCATTAGTAGCTCTAAACAATATATCATCAACATATACTTGAACAACAAGAATATCTTTTCCTTTAGTCTTAATGAAAAGCATTTTATCAATTTTACCTTGTTGAAAGTTATTATCAAGTAAATGTGAACTAAATCTGTCATACCAAGTCCTTGGAGCTTGTTTCAAGCCATATAATGCTTTGTTTATTTTAAACACATGATTAGGTAAGTCAGGATTTTCAAAGCCAGGTGGTTATTTAACATATACTTCCTCTTTTAAGTAGCCATTTAAGAAAGCACATTTAACATCCATTTGATATAGTTTTATATTCATGTATGAAGCAAAAGCAAGCATAATACGGATAGATTCTAACCTTGCAACTGGAGCACAAGTCTCGTCATAATCTATACCTTCTTCTTGATTATAGTCTTGAGCTACTAGCCTTGTTTTATTCCTTATAATGTCTCCATCCTCATTGAGCTTTTTGCGAAAGACCCATCTAGTTGCAATAATAGTACGGTCTGGTGGTCTTTCAACTAGATCCCAAACTTTATTTTTTTCAAATTCATTTAATTCATTTTGCATAGCAATGATCCACTCTGTTTCTTGTATTTCTTCTTTGACATCCTTTGGTTCTACAAGAGAAATAAAATCAGAAAATGCACATAAATTTTTAAGAGAGGATCGAGTTTGAGTACCTTTGTTTGGATCACTTATGATGTTTTTTGAAGGATGTTGAGATGATATTCTAAGCCTTCTACGTAGTATGGATGGTGTGCACTCATTGAAGGAACTTGTTCCTACTTCCTTTCAGGAATTTCTAAGTGAAGTATCTAAATCTGTACGTTTAGGAGCTGTTTCCAGGTCTTGAGATTGGGTCTTAAGATCAGGCTGTGAGTCTTCAATGTTTTCAACCTGCTTTTCTTCAACCTCATCAAGACTTTGTATAGTATTCTACATATTTTTCTTTTTATCTTGACTAAGATCATTGGCATCCAATTCATCATCACTTGCGTCATCAAAATGTTTGTTAAGATTTAACTCTTTAAATCCTTCACTTAATATTCCATTTTAAGATTCATCAAATATCACATGTATCCATACTTGTTCTCTTATTTAGAACTCTATAAGCCTTACTATTTAATGAGTATCCAAAAAATATAACTTCATCACTTCTAGCATCAAATTTACCTAGATTATTCTTACCATTATTATGGATAAAACATTTGCAATTCCTTTAAATAACTCGTAGGGGGTTTTCTTAAGTATAGGTCTGATAAGACACCTATTTAAGACATAATTTGCTGTGTTAACAGCTTCGACCTATATTTGGCTAATCCATTCTCTATAAGCATTGTCCTAGCCGTTTCCTCTAAAGTGCGATTTTTCCTTTCAACCACGCCGTTTTGTTGGGGTGTCCTAGGAGCTAAAAAGTTAAAGGTTATACCGTATTTTTCACAAAAGGAATTAAAGCCTAGTTGATCAAACTCTCTCCCATGATCACTTCTAATCGAAACTATAGAAAGATTCAACTGAGTTTGCATTTCTTTACAATGTCTTGAGAACGGTGTCAATAGGGATGGCAATTCAGTCCGAATCCGCCCTTGATCCGACTCGATTCGAGGATTTTAATCCGATTCGACTCCGAGGTAGAAAATATCCGACTCCGAATCCGATTATATAATCTGAGTCCGATTTAGAGTTGGACCGGAGCTGGACCTCATAAAAAATCCGATAATCCGACCGATTCCAACTTCGACTCCGACTCCGACTCGACCCGATTCGACCCGACATCCGAATCAACTTTTAATTTAAGGCATTTTTATATTTTGAAAAATTGGAACTTTATATGAAAATAAGTTTATTCTAACCAAAATTGCAAAATTGACATCTGAATATCTGATTGACTAATTACATTGTAAGTGAGATGAATATTGTAAGTTTAATTAAGTTGAGTGAATGAAACTTATCAAAACAATCGATTAGATTATTATAGACTTAAAGTCTTACATAGTTTTGAAGTTTTTTAAGTATAATGAAAGCTAAAACTAACTAAAATAAACTATTAGAAATATAGTATTAGTCTATATATTAATTAATATTAATCAATTAGATACTTAATCGATCGTTTAATAAAGATTTAATTGGAACTTGTCTAATATAGACTTGAAGCTATGTCGTTAAATTGTAAGTGGGATTGAATATTGTAAGTTTGATCAAGTTGAATGAACAAAAATAATCAAAACAATCTATTAGATTATCATAGACTTATAGTCTTACATAGATACTTAATCGATAGTATACTAAAGATTTAATTGTAACTTGTAAGTTGTCAATTATTATGAATTAAACGAAATTAAACCACTAATAACGAATTAAAATTTTATTTAATTATGTTTATATATAAGTTATTTAATAACCTCATAATTCTAAATAATTCTTATTCAATTTTATTGCTAATTAGCTTTTTTAAGAAAATATTCATTAAAATAGTATTTACCATTAATTAAATTTAAGCCATTGATGATGTGTAATGTGGATGAATGAATGGTTTAGATAATGTCCACCTCATCAATCCTTAAAAACTTTCAATAACCAATTACGTACAACTATTAATGCCACATGAATTTTGGATTTTAACCATTGATTTCAAAATGGTTTCACTCTTAGCCCTTCATTATTTTTCTCATAAGAGTAAATAACTAAAAACTAGACCTAATTTTTCCGCAGCTCGTAGGAGCAAGGCGCAGCCGTGTAGCTTTTTCCCTTCCAAATTCCAATCGTATTTGCCATTGACGAAAGCTTCATCGTATCTGTCATTGACGAACGCTTCATGCCTTCATCGCTTCGTCGTGCCTACCATTTGACGAACGCTTCCAATCGTATCAGGTAATTTCACTTTTGTTCATATTTTTTCTGGGTAATTTGTATTTGTTTTCTTTGAAAAGAGCACATTTTGATGTTGGATGATATAATTGAGAGTAAGTATGTCTTGCATATTATTTTTCATGAAATTTTGTAAAAAAAAAAAATTAAAAGATGGTAGCTCATTACCATATGCTCGTTAGAATTGCTTCGTCCCTGGAAATGTTGATATAATTAAAATTGATATAATTCGTATTTGTTCCTGCGTCCCTAGAAATGTTGTAGCAACTTGCAAATTGCAAAATGTAGGTTGAATGATGGTAGTTCATTACCATATGCTCATTAGAAAATTTTGCTCTTTGAATATACTTTCTTATATTCCAGGTTGTTTATTTAATTTATAAATCACCTTAGGTTGTTGGATGCCTAGACTGTTCAATGCCTTTATCTTGTTGTTGTGTATCCTTTTATATTATCTAATTATCTCTTGAAGTGGAAACTCAAATTTTGTATGCTGTTGTGTTGCATTTTTGAGATCATACCAAACTAAGTGTTTAATTATCAATTTTTTTTAATATGATTGAAGTTTTGTGATTACGCCCTCTGTTTATGTGAGTTAGTCCCTCACTCACCTATATTAGAGCTTTCTAGAGTTGGTGTAGCAAATTCATTAGGTGAACCAATATAATTGTTTTTTATTTAAACAGGGATGGACTTATTGAGAATGAAATACCTAGTTCGAAAGCTCCTGTTACTTCAATAATTAATTTCGAAAATAATGAAGATGTTGAATGTGAAGATGGTTGTATTATTGGTGCTAATGGTAGGAAACTTACTTCTGCTGTATGGAAACATTTTACTCAGGTACAAGTTGGTAAAGAAATAAAAACAAAATGTAGTGGTTGTAAGAAGTTGTTTACTGGTGGTGGTAAAAATGGAACCACACATCTAAAGGATCATTTGAAAAGATGTTTGAAAGTGAAAAACTATGTAGATGTGAAACAACAACTTTTGAAACCAACTATGAAGGATTCTCCTAATACATTAGGAATTGGTAGCAAATACAAGTTTAATCAACAATATTCTAGAAATGCGTTAGTTAGCATGATTTTGAATCATGAGTATCCTCTTGCTATGGTTGATCATATTGGATTTAAGAGATACTCTAATAGTTTGAATCTTGATTTTAATGTGATCTCAAGAAATATAGTAAAAGCCGATATATTTAGGGAATACAATGAAGAAAGGCGTCGGTTAGAAAAAGTTTTAGCGAGGAACAAATCTAGGATTGCTTTCACAAGTGACATGTGGACTTGCACTAATCAAAGAAATGGGTACATGGCTGTGACAACACACTATATTGACGATGATTGGATTTTACAGAATCAACTTATCAGGTGTTTTTCCTTTACTTTAATCAAATAATATGTTATATTATTAGGTCTGCAAACTTATTTGATTTTATATGATGTTATTTAGGTTTCTTTATTTACCATACCCACACAACAAGTACACAATAAGTAAGACCTTGGTTGAATGCTTGAAAAGTTTTAATTTGGATGAAAAGATTTCTACCATTACCCTTGATAATTGCACAACAAATGATGCCGTAGTAGATGTTTTGCTTGAGAAACTTCAACCTTGTAAGCTTATGTTATATGGCTCTTTTTTGCATATGAGATGTTGTGCACATATTTTGAATTTGGTTGTTTAAGATGGTTTAGAAATAATTAGTGGTGCAATTGAAAAAGTCCGAAGTGTAGTTGCCTTTTGCACTTCATTGCCAAATATATATGAGAAGTTTGAAGATGCTTGTAATTATTGTAGAATTCCTATTACTAAAAAACTACAACTAGATTGTAAGACTAGATGGAATTCATGTTCTTATATTTACTTTCAAAATCTTTACTTTCAAAAGTCCGGTAAGAAGTATCCTACTGCCAATCTTTACTTTCAAAATCTATGTGAAATAAGGCTCAATTTAAGAATATGGTTGTGTTGTGGAAATACAGTAATTGAGTCCATGGTAAAGCAATGATTTTAAAGTTTGATAAGTATTGGGAAGTGGTTAACGGCATGTTGTGTGTGGCTTCAATATTGGATCCAAGAAGAAAATTTGAATGTGTGTCTTTTTATTTTGAACTTCTTTGTGAAGATACTGCTAAATTAGAATGTGAAAGAATTGGAAGGATTTTGAAGGATTTGGTTAATGAATATGAAACGGTGGCTAATGAAAAATTTTCTCCTTTTTCACCCTCATCAAATTCAAACAATAATAATAAGAGGATATTTGATGATTCAAGTGATGTTGAGGGCTTATGGGAAAAGCATGTTTCTAGCTAACCTAATAAAAAGCCACGTAAATGTGAATTAGATATATATTTAGAGGAGGAAAGACTCGTGGTAGATGAAAACAAATTCAACTTGTTAGGATGGTGGAATGCGGAATCAAGTAAGTTTCCTACACTTTCTAAGATTGCTAGAGACATACTTGCAGTGCCTATTTCAACTGTTGCTTCTGAGAGTGCTTTTAGCACTAGTGGTAGAGTTATTGCACCTCATCGTAGTAGGTTTCTTCCTGAGACTGTCGAAGCTTTGATGTGCCTTCAAAGTTGGAGGCGTATGGAATTCAAAGGTATTTAATTTTTTTTCATTAGTACGTACAATTAAGAAATTATATAAATATATTATTTATTAATCTTGTTATTTCTAATTTATAGACGCTAAAGCAAATCCCCTTCAATATGCACCAATTTTTTAAGACGAGGATGTAGAAGCTATAGAAGAAGAATGATAATGGGTATATGTTTAGTTTTGATTTATTTAAAATTAAGTTTTTGCTTACTAAATCATTTATGCTTATATTACTTTTTTTTATAAACTTGTGTTAGGGTACTAAGGATGGATTTAATGATGTTGTAGTCTTGAGCATGAAGAATTGAAGACTTCATCATTTATGTAATTTTTATGTTTGTTAATGTAATTTTAAGGAACTAAGGACTATTTTGTTTATTGTAATTGTAAGACTAATTTTTCTTATTAAGTTTGTTTTTAAAAGACATATTTTGTTTGTTAGGTTGTAATTAAAGACTAATCTACATCAATTTTTTCGTGGTTTAAAATCGTTAATATAGTATCGATAAGAATAAATCTTGGTAATAATCCGAACTCCGCCGAAGGTCCAAGAGTTCGAGTCGGAGCAATGTTGGAGTATGCATAATCCGACTCCGAGTGGAGGTGGACTGAAAAAAGTAGTCCGAGATTTATCCGGAGCAAAGTCGGGAGTGGATAGTCCGACCCGAGTCCGACCCATTGCCATCCCTAGGTTTCTAGGCTTCACCTTTATCTTTCAAACAAAATCAACCCACGTAAATCTAAAATAATCATCAACTGTAACTAGAATATAAGATTTACCTGTATGCTCCGTACACGCATTGGACCACATAGATCAATGTGTAAAATTTCACATGGTGTTGAAGTACTTACCATTTTCTTTGGTTTAAATAAACTTCTTACTTGTTTACCTCTAATGCATGCATCACATGTAGGACTGTGTTTGTACACAAGAGCCGGAAGTCCTTTAACTAAATCTTTACTTACTATTTCATGCATGGTGTGTGTATTTATGTGACCAAGACGTCTATTGCATAGCTTTGGATCATCTAATATAGCCTTTAAACACTTGAAATTTTGAGCTGCAATTTCCTTAGTATTCAAAGTATAAACATTATCATGTCTAAGGGCGGTAATAAATGTATCTCCGGTTGCAAGTTAAATTTTAGACCTTCAACCAAATAGACATTATCTATAATTTAGAAGGATTCTTACCAACTTTGCCAACACCTAAAATTTTGCATTTACCTTTGTTGCCTAGGGTAATCGAGCCATTGCACCTTTCTTTAATTTCAGAAAATAAAGAAACCTTACCACTCATATGTCTTGAGCATCCACTATCTAAGATCCACTTTTGCTTTTCCTACAAAACAAAAATAACAACCTTTCTCAATTTTACTTAGCCAACCAAGTGACAAATTTGGGACCATATTCGGGGTAGACCATGTTAGGTGGTCTTGTCCCTTTAGGAACCCATATTTTCTTTATTTGCTCACATAATTCAAAAGGAAAGGAATTCTTAATAATATAATTGTCGTTACGTCTGTAGGGACATGCAAACTTGAGATGTCATTCTTTGCAACAAAACGAGCAAGTAGGTAAGCGTCTATGTTTGTATGCACTCTTAACGAATGTGGTTTTACTCTTATAGTTATGTGTAACATTATTATAACCTATACCACGTTTATCATTAGATCCTTTTTGACGTGTAATCATTTTTGTAAATTTAGATTCGGAGTCATTTAGCTTTGTTAAGGCTTGTAAACTTTTCTCATACTCATGTCTCAAAATCTTTAGTTTGAATTCAAGATTGTCATTTTTATTCTGAAGATCAATGAGCTTTTTCATTTGGCTGATATTTTGTTCTTTCAAGACTTTGACAGTCTCTTCATATTTTAATGTTTCAGCCTTAAGCGATTCATTGATTCATCTGATCCCAGCAAGATTTGTAAATAACATTTACCTCTACTCTACTATCCAACAAAACTCTATGCACAGACTGATCAACGATGTCAACTACCATTACTAATGGATCTGAATGAGGATGTGACACCCCTCTTCAATCCTCTCTAGCGAATGTCATATCTGGTATAGCTGATGGCTCCTCTTGCTCTATTACTTCCATAAACTCTAATCTAGGTGCAATGGCAGCTCTCAAGTGAACTTCAGAATCCATCCCCCCCCAGATTTTCGAAAGATGACTATTGTATCATTCTTTTTCTTTGGGGCTGTTTCCCCCTCATTTCTAACTACCTCTTCTCTCCTCCTAGATCCACCAGCGGTTTGTCTCTTTGCTAATTCCCCTTCTTTGTTGTACTGCTGGAAATAACCTCTCTGAACCAAATCTTCTATGTTGTTCATTGAAAATGCAATGCTTTGTCTAATGTCTTGGACATTCATGGAATATGCAATATGCATCTAGATTCTTTCTTGCCAGCTTTCTCTAGATTGGACCCTACCATTTAGTATCATCCTTATTCAAATTGAAAATTTTTGCCCTAGAGTAATTCAGAGGTGTATATTCGGTATAATTATGGAGTCTCGGCACATCTAGATCTTTAATCCTGACCAGCTTCTTCCCTCTATCACTTCTATCATCTGGCTTTCTCGCCCTTTTTGAGCTTTTTCCTTTTTGCTCTTGGTGCATATCTCCTGTTATTGCTTTAAAATCTTCCACGTCCACATGGGAGTGTGCATATTCTCTGACTTCCTTCATTGTTTTCAAATACGTCCATTGATTGTTGAACTTTAAAACTTCACTCTCATGTCTTTCAGAATTCAGCCTGAAAGCAAATGTTAATATGTTTTCTTTAAGATTCAGCACTTGAAGACTTCCTTGTCAAAGCTTGAAACATAATTCCTCAACGATTCATCTTTCCCCTGTCTTATACTCATCATCTCTATGGATTGCTTTGTTCTAGCAGTCCTACATCAAAAATGGCTTCTGAACTTTTCATCCAGTTCATCAAAGCTCGCGATTGATCCATCTGGCAAACTCTGAACCCATTTCTGTGCAGTCCCAGTTAAAGTCAAGATAAAATTCCTACACCAACTAGCATCGATGTGACTGTCCGTGTCCATTTCATTATTAAATGCTGAGAGATAGGCATTTGGGCAGGTCTCACCCTTATAACTCAATTGTGCAGGGAACTTCACCCTCTTTCCTGCCATCGTAGCAATATCTGGGACAAAAGGAGTTTTCCTAAAAAATCTTATCTTCTGATTTTCTGAAAGTTTCGGTGATAAGCTTGAAATACATGGCGATTTTCCCTTCAATGAGTGTACTTCTGGCTGTATGCTCTCCTCTATTCGTGCAGATTCTCCTGCTCCTTATATTTTAAGGATAACTGTGAACCACCAATCCTTTTCCATACTCCAGACTAGCTAGGTTTTTTCCCTAACCTACTCATCACAGATCTTCTCTCAACCTTTTCCATCTTTCCTGATTCCCTTGTTGTTGCTTGAGAATTAGTTTTGTGATAAACGGTTTGTAACATCCCTGAATTTCCGACCCCTTAAAGAAACCAAAACCGTAAAGGACGGGAGGAAATTCGGGTGTTACATAAAAGAAAAGGAAAAGAATTTGGATAAATTTTAAACATTAACTTTAAAAATGTGAATGGAAATTTCGGCAGCATCTCTTTTAAAAATCGAACATGTGGTAGAGTACTTAACAAAATAAAAACATTAAACTAATGTAAGGCATCATTGCCTTTAAAATCTCACACCACGGCGGAATGATTCGTCGCTGGCTTCTCAAATCAACATGCCAAGCATGGATCATGGTTCCAGTGTCGACGTTTGCGTTTTAAAATGACTTAACTCCTTAAAACCATACAGAGTTATAAACTACGCAGCGGAAATACAATTATACAAGGGAGGACACAAGGCCTCATAACAAAACATATACGACCAAAGTTTACAAAAGATAACAAGAGCTACAAAATCGAAAGATAACGGTATGACACAGGTTATGCTTCGCCCTCATCACTCTCCCCCAATGCAATGCAATGCAAAAGAAGCTCTAATACCTGCTAAGCCTGTCTATGATCCTCCTGCTGCTCGACATTAAACCATAGGCCAATGTGTCATAGCAGGACAATCATAGAATGTCATCAACAATCAAACATAAACACAAACATGTACACGTTAGTAACTAGCATCAAATATAATAAGGCCAACTGCTAGATAACATTATATTATAAAACAACATAAGATGATTTCATAAGACACAAGCAAAGATAGTAACCGTTTATCGGCCACTTATACTTCTTAATTTCATTACGTGCTTTCCAACCCGAACCATGTGTTCTTGGTAAAATGCAGGTGTTCACGCTTCTCTTTTCAAACATAAACTCTTGCAAAACACGTATGGTATCAACTCGACCAAGGCATTAACAGAATACTTAACACATGACCTTATAGAGCTTGTCTATCTTAAGGTAAGTGCGATCATAGTCTGTAATACCCTTGAGGTATTTTAACTTAGGCACACTTCACACTAGCATAAACTATTCTATCAGTAAGTTGATGTTCTATCAATGAGTAAATATTCTATCAAAGAGTAAACGTTCTATCAATGTGTAAGCTTTCTTTCAAAAAATGAACCTTCTATCATTAAATAACTTTCGATCTATGAATAAACTTTCTATCACTGAATAACTTTCTATCAGTGGATCTTTCTCTACTTCCTGGCATAGTGACACGGCCAAGGGCGTTGTCGGCCATCCGGCGCCCAAGGCAAAGTATGAGCTCATGCCCCCTCTAGCTGACCCTCTCGGGTCCTACATTCGGGAAAAACTAACACACTAGGGTACTAAACCAGTGAAGAGGCCACCATATTGGGGTTTGCAAAGCCTGCATGGTAACACCTCGGTAAAGGGGCGGTATCAGCCATCCGGCGCCGAGTGACCCAAGCATGCTCATACCCCCTTACGGTGGTCCCGTCGAACCTCACCTAGGGGACTACTAATCAACCGGACATAATCCAGTTGAGTCACGTCAGCTAATCATAATCTAATACTTTATCAGATGGGAATAAGTTCCACTTTCGACTATTAATGAGCGCCCTAGGATAGCAGCACGCCAAAACCCACTAAGCCACTCAACAAAATATGAAATTCACCTTTAAAGGAGTCATTCTAACTCCAAGTAAGGCATAATCCAATTCTTAGATAAATAAGGGAGTGGTCCCCGCCTCCTACTAACACTCTCATTCTCTATAGCCATTCTATGCGCAAGGATTTCATAATTGATAGCTCTTCATATAAAGTGTACTCACTAGTATCTCATAGTTTCAATGCAATGTATATTATCACAATAAACAATAATGTCTTAAATAAAATTGCATATAAGGGTTAGTTACTGCGTATACGTACCTGTAAGTGTCACTGCACGATCAAAAGTCACAAAATCACCCAACTAAGGCTCTACTTTCCTCTTACGAAATAGGCACCTAAATAAGTTATGAGTAGAACTAATAAGTTCCCTTAACTACTTTGCCATACCAAACTAAATGCGCAAGTAATCACTATCACCCATTCAGCATGAGTTTTCGATTACTCTAACACACACACAACTCAATCAATACAAGTTAAAAATCATTAACTCAACAAAACATAAGTCTTCCCATCAATTTAAGAGAAAAAGGGATCATGTGAATCATTCCTTTACATTAACCAGTTTGAGTTATATCGATCCACGTTGCTTTAAGATAACATATCAATTCACACTTAAATCTGGCGATGTTAATGTAGTGCTAATATGACGAATCTTAAGTTTATCACATCGCAATATCATCTATTATATTCTTCAAGGTTAGGAAGAACTATAATCAAGACATCATAACAAGTAACTTTAATAATTCTAAACAAGTTGACACTATGTTCATAATCTTACTAACATTATGCATTATGACTTCAATAAGAACCTAATAAGGATACTTGTAATTCACAACAATCAAACCACAACAATTAGCAACTATTATTCCCAATTTAACAACCAAAATCACTTCCATAATCAGCTACAATCATCACCATTACTAATTATCACAACATCAATCAATCGACTAAGTTTCAAAACAACTTTTAAGGTTATTTAATCAATCATCGCACCACCCAAAATATAGCATAAAACACACATCATTGGTGATTTCATTTCTAAATTCAAACCCTAGTCATTTCGTGTTCAAAGATAACATATTTAATTAGTACCCATACTACGATTCAAAGAAACTAATACACAACCAACACATCACCCATAGTTTCAAATCACACTTCAAACCCTAAATCATAAACATGTTCAATTCATTAATCAAATTCTTACCCCTAAAAAGATTCAATGAAATTAACACAAAACCAACATCCAACTCAATACACTTAATAAAACTCCAATTAAAACTAGAAAATTAATTAGAGAAAATAGAAGAGATGGCTTACAATGTTAAAACTAGAAAAAATGGTGAAGAGGGTAAGTGTAGTGGTGGATGGAGTCACAGCTCAAGGCTGCTGCTGTCACAGCCGCTAGTTGTTAGCCGCAGAGAGTGAAGCGGTTGCTGGTGATGGAAGGGTGGACAGCTGTTCACTGTGGTGTGGCTGCCGGTTGGAAAAAACGCAGCGCAGCTACTGTGGTGAGGGTCGAGATCCAAGGCCAGGAATTGGGGAATCTTGCAGGAGGTGCCGTGCAACTGGCCGACAGTCACAAGGGGCGGTACACAGTCAGCCTTGGCGGCACAGTAATGGGAGAAGAGAAGAAAGGAGGGAAAGAAGGAAGAAAGAAGGAAAGTGAAGGGAGGCGTGATTCTTTGTGAGTGAGGAAAGGAGTACTCACAACCCTAACCCATCCTTTTATATTATTTATACACTTATTTATTTATTTATTTATTTATTTATCTAGGTTCATTTTCTTGCGAGGCCCGACTAAATAAAACTCATCTTCGTGTGCTCACACATTTTAAATAAAATAATTATTTTGATTCGAACCTCTTTATTTAGAAATCGTAATTGTATTTTTTAATATAAATATATGTTAATATTTAAATTCGTATATGAAACGAGTTTATTAAAACTACTTTTAAATTAATTTAACATAATTATAAAATCCCCAAAAGTTAATGACATTAGAAAATCTCAGGGTGTTACACGGTTTCAGTCCAACCCTTCTGGATGTGTGTCCCTTGCGGTATTGAGGTACCTAAATTAGGCGGAGTTCTATACCAGGCATATTTCTTTCCTGGCATAGATTCTCCACCATCTTCCATATGAATGCTTTTGTATTTATGAGAACCTTGTTGAGTAGATTCTTTCACTATCTCTTTCTGACTATGAAGAGGAATATATGATTCATCTCCATCTTCCTGCTTTTTGCTCGAAGAAATTTGTTCTCCCAATAAAGGAGTAACCTCCTCTCTTCTTGTTTTGATGGCATTAGCCATCGCAGTTGCTAACTAAACTAATGCGTCGCCTGTTAATGTGAACTGGGGTTGGATGACCCTGATTCCTTGTTGTAACTCAAGTGTTGCTTCTTGTGCTTGGGATGTTGACACATTTTGTTGATCCCTTTGTGAACTCTGTGATTGTCTCATGGAATGTCTTTCATCAATCATTCTTTGAACCATACTATCACTTTGTGCAGATCTTCTTCTTTGGATTTATTTCTGGGATGTCTACTTTCCCCAGATTGATTTGTTTTTTGACTTTGATTTTGAGAATGAGTAGGCATCTTCTCGATGAAAATTTTTAAAGTAACCTTTTGGCTAATAAAGAAAAAATGGTCCTCCTTCTAGCACCAAATTGTTCCTATATCTTTTTGTGGAAGAATTAATTATGAACTTAGTCCCCTGATTTTAGAATAATCAAGAATTAGTAATGTAGAAATCTGTCTTTGCTATCTCGCCAAATTATGCAATAAGACCACTCCTGAAAATGCATTTTCTTGTAAGAAGAAATAACGGGTTAGCAGGGTCCGAAATGTTTTTCCGAGGACCCACTCCGACGCCCAAGTTAGTATTTGTTCAACACAGTTTGCCTAATAGATCCTTCCGAGAGCATAGTGACTACAAGATGGATTACTACTTAGGACTTATATTGACGTGAGGTCTTTGTGAAAAGATGATTACTGAAAATATTCTTTAAATCTCAAAAATTTTCTTTTAAACATCAATGTGAGTACTTAGAAGACAATTGAAATCACTCTTTTGTAATTATGGTTATGTTTTTTATGCTCTTCTGAAAAACAATATGGGTCCTTGAAATTTAGTTGCAATAACTCCCTTATAATATATTACATAGAGTTCTTTTGTGTTTCTTTCAATAGTAGAAAATTAAGTACCTCATTTATGGGTCCCATGTGCCATATTTATAGTCTACCATTTGAGTGTATAGAATGTTTCATCTAATTTTCATCAATCCTCAAAATTCCCTTGCAAGCTCGTGTAGTTATCTTTTGACGTGTTGATCTTTTCTCTCTTTTTTTAGTGGCTTTTCTTCTATTTTAGGCGGCGCTTCTCACTTCCTTTCTCAATAGGTGTACTACTTTGTATCGATTTCAACTGTAGACAAATGTTCTCATATCCTAACGTGAAGATTTCATGCACTATCCTACTTGATATCCGTTTACGTTCTCCTCAGCCTTCCCAGATTCCTAACTCTAAAGTTCCCAAATATTCACTTAATCTTGTTATTTTCTCCTAGATTAAACTTGATTTTTTCTTCCCAGATGATTTTCTGGCATAATTACTCATGGCTAATATTTTACACACACACATCCAAATGATAATTATAATAGGATTAGATTCATTAACTATCCTTAAGTCATTGTTTCAAAATAATTTGAATTAATTCTAAATATTTAGCCAAGATTATCAAGTGTTCTTTATTAATTATAGAAACTCAACAATTCAATCCCATATTTCTTTTATATGTGTTTAACTTTGTACCAAGAAATTGAAATTAATTTTCAATTCTCAAATACACTTGAAACACAACAATTAACACATATAATCACGTAAGTTTCACATGCACTTTAATCACATAAATTTTTAACATAAAATATTCATGCAAATATTTTTAAGTAATTACGTAAATTACCCCCCCATACACATGGATAGTATTTAATTTGCTACCCCTAAGTTCATGCATTATCATTCAACATTCTAAGTTCCATACGTATATAAGCAAAATGATCAACACTTAAAGGCTTTGTAAAAATATTAGCTAGATGTTTATTCGTAGGAACAAGAGATAGAGATATATTACGTTTCTCCAAATGATCACGTATGAAATGATGGCGTACCGCAATATTCTTTGTACTTGAACGTGGCACTGAATTCTTTGTTATACAAATTGCACTTGTGTTGTCACACTTAATTGGTATGCCCTTGAGATTAATTCCAAGGTCTCAAAGCTGTTGTGCAATCCACAATATTTGTGAGCAATATGCATCGATTGCAATAAATTCGACTTCGACTATTGATAAAGCCATAAGTTTTGTTTCTTTGAATACCATGAGATCAAAGATGATCCTAAGAATTGACAGGATCCTCATGTGTTTTTCCTATCCACTTTATATCCTGCATAATCTACATCCAAAAAAAAAACCAAAGCAACATAGCTACTACTAGGGTACCATAGACCAATGCCTTTAGTCCCATCTAGATATCTAAAGATTCTTTTACACTTATAGGTTTATTTGCACTTTTGCACTGGTCCATATTATACTTCATTAAAAGATCTCTAACATACTTACTTTGACAAGTAAATATGCCATTCTTCTTTTGTTTTATTTGAATTCCAAGAAAGAATGTCAAGTCTCCTATCATGCTCATTTCAAACTCTTTACTCATAATCTCAGAAAATTCCTTGCATAAAATATCATTGGTAGCTCCAAATAACATATCATCAACATATACTTGAAGAATAAGAATATCTTTACCTTTAGTTTTAATAAATATATCAATTTCACCTCGTTGAAAGTTATTCTCAAGTAAATGTGAGCTAAATTCTATCATACCAAGCTCTTGGAGCTTGTTTCAAACCGTATAATGCTTTTTTAATTTAAATACATGATTAGGAAGATTAGCATTTTCAAATCCAGGGAGTTGTTTATCATAGACTTCTTGTAAATAGCAATTTAAAAATGCACATTTAACATCCATTTGATATAATTTCATGTTCATGTAAGAAGCAAAAGTAAGCACAATTAGATTCTAATCCAAAAGATTCATTGTAATCAATGTCTTCCTCTTGATTATAGCCCTTAGCTACTAACCTTGCTTGTATCTTATGATCTCTCCATCCTCATTAAGTTTGTTTCGAAAAACCCATCTAGTTCCAATGATGGTGCGATCATATAGTCTTTCAACTAAATCCCAGACTTTTTTTCTTTTCAAATTCGTTTAATTCACTTTGCATTGCAATAATCCACTTCGGTTCCTTTATTTCTTCCTTAACAATCCTTTGGTTCTATAAGAGAAAAAAAAGCAGAAAAAGTTTTTAAGGGCAGATCGAGTTTGTATACGTTTTGCTGGATCACTAATATTATTTTCTAGAGGATGTTGAGATGACAATCTGAATCTTCTTATAATGGATGGTATGTTATCATTATGAGAGCTAATTGACCCTTCCTTTAGAGAATCCTTAGTTCGAGTATAAAAAACAGAACGTTCAGGTTTTCTTTCCAAGTCTTGAGCATTAGTTTTTTGATTAGGTTGTGCGTCTTCAATGTGCTCAAACTATTTATACTAGACATTTTCAAGACTTTGTATTGGCTCTTGCATATTTTTCTTTCCATCTACAGCTTGTTCATTAGCATCTTCTTCATCACTTTTGTCATCAAAATGCTTATTAAGATTTAAGTCATTGATACCATCACTTAATATACCATTATCAAACTCATCAAACACAATATGTATGCTTTCTTCAACCACATTTGTTCGTTTTTTTAACACTCTATAAGCCTTACTATTCAATGAATATCCTAGGAAGATTCTTTTTTGTGCATCAAATTTGCCTAAGTTATCATTATCATTATTATAATAAAATATTTACAACTGAAGGGTTTAAGGTATGCAATATTTTGTTTTTTTTCCTTTAAATAGCTCATAGAGAGTTTTCGTTAATATGGGTCGAATAAGACATCTATTAAGCACATAATTTTTTGTATTAACAGGTTCAGCCCAATAGCGTTTAGCTAATCCATTTTAAATAAGTGTAGTCCTAGCCATTTCTTCTAAAGTGAGAATTTTCCTTTCAACCACACCATTTTGTTAAAGTGTCTTAGGAGCTGAGCAATTGTGAGTTATACCACATTTTTCACATAAAGAATTAAAGCCTAAATGATCAAATTCTCTTCCATGATCATTTCTAACTAAAACAATTGGAAGATTTAGCAATGTTTGCTTCTCTTCACAATTTTTTGAGATGGCTTCAAAGCTTCTCCATTTTCCTTCAAAAAATCAACCCATGTAAATGTAGAAAAATCATCAAGTGTAACTAGTATATAAGATTTACCGCTTATGCTCCTTACATGCATTAGTCCACATAGATCAATGTGTAGAAGTTCACATGGCCTTGTAGTACTTACCATCTGTTTTTGATTTAAATGAACTTCTTACTTGTTTACCTAGAATACATGCATCACATGAAGGACTATGTTTGTAGTTAAGAGATGGAAGTCCCTTAAAAAAAACCTTTATTAGCTAGTTCATGCATGGTGTGCATGTTGATATGGCCAAGCCTTCTATGCCATAGCTTTAGATCATCTATTTTAGCCTTTAAACACTTAAAATCTTCAGCTACAATTTTGTTAGTATGTAAAGCATAAACATTATCATGTCTAAGAGTTGTAATGAATATATATCCTGTGATAGGATTTTTAACAAAATATTTTCTTTATCAAATGTTACTTGATTCCCTTTATCACATAATTGAAATACACTTAACAAAAAAATTTTCCAGCACTCAACTAAATAAAAATTATCAATAGATTTTGAAGAATCCTTATCATCCTTACAAATGCCTAAGATCTTGCATTTACTTTTGTCGCCTAGAGTAATTGAACCGTTACGTTTTTCTTTTATTTAAGAAAATAATGAAGCTTTACCACTCATATGTCTCAAACATCCACTATCTAAGATCTATTTTTGTTTTACCTACAAAACAAAAATTAACCTTTCTCAACCTTTATTAGTGGATCAAGTTTCAAATTTAGGTGAATATTAAGGATGAACCATGTTAGGTGGTCTTGTTTCCTTGGGAATCCATATTGGCCTACCTGTTCACGTAGCTCAATAGGAAAGGTGTTCTTAATTAATATATCTATCCTTACATTTGTAAGGACATGCAAACTTTAGATGTCCTTCCTTGCAATAATAGGATCAAGAAGGCATATATCGATATTTAGTTGAGCTTTTATTTTAACAAAGGTGCTTCGACTCTTGTAGTTATGCTTAGCATTGTTAAGACCTATACCACGTTAATCTGTTGATGCTTTTTGTTGAGCTAACTTTTTAACAAACTTAAATTCTGAATTATTTAACTTACTCACGATCTGTTGAATTTTATCAGACTCAGATTTCAAAGTCTTGAGTTCAGACTCAAGCGAATAGTTTTATTCTGAAGTTCAATGATCTGTTTCATCAGGCTGATATTCTGTTCTTTCAAAACGATGATAGTCTCTCCAAACTTTGATTATTTAGCCTTAAACGCATCATTTTTTTATAAGGTCTTCACAACCTTCAGCATATGGCATATCATATCTTCTCATATTGTCTTTTCATCTTTTAAGATTCGTTCAGTTTGAGACATATTGAAAGGAGCTTTAACCGATTTATCTTTACAACAAGTGTTAAGAAAATCCAACACCTCTTTAGAGTTGTCTTCTTCCTTGTCCTCTTTATCATCATTGGCCATAAGACACAAATGAGCTTGTTCCTTCTCATTATCTAATTCACTTTACTCTTTGGAGTCACTCAATTTTGCAACCATTACTTGTTTTTTTTTGTCGTTCTTATAGTATTCTTTCTTCTATTTAGGACAATCTTTCAAGAGATGATCTGTAGATTCACATTCAAAACAAGCAGGTTTGTTAGATTTATAATTAGAGTAGGACTTAACTTTATAGTTATTCTTTGATTTGTATTTTCTGAATCTTTTCCTCATCCTCATTATGCATTCTAATCCTACTGTAATTAGAGGAAAGAGATCTTCCTCATCATCATTATCTTCGTTTTCACTTGAGGTTTGTTCATATTTTTCGCCTTAATTCATCATTATGAAGGGTAAGCTCATGAGTAGTGAGTTTTCCGAGAAGATCATCAAGTGGTAACACTCTTGTAACAGACCCTTTTTCTTAATCTTAAATATTCGAACAAATTCAATCAACATTTCCTTTTATTATTTCTAATCTGGTTTCAAATTTTATTCCAATTTTTTTTTTCTTAAGTTCTTGATTTATTTTAATATTTAATTTCTGTTACAATAGAATTTTAGACTTAAATTATAAGTTTTATTTTAATTTAATTATATTTGGTAATTTTAAAATTTTTATTTTTCTCTCTCTCGGTTTAATAATTATATTGTATTTTAAAAATTAAATCTAGCAAAATTCACTATACTAACATAATCTAGAGTTTTCTAATTCTATTTATTAATTAAGAATAAATAAATAAATAAATAAATAAATAAATAAATAGAAAGAGAAAAGGAAAATATCCTAGAATCATTTGAGTTGGCAAATATAAGAGAAAGGTCGCATGCTATTATTTATTTTCATTTTTTTTAATTATTTTCCTTATCTCTTAATTACTTACACATGAAGATAAAATAAAAATATAATTTAAATACTCTATATATTAGCTATAGAAAGGAAAGAAAAGAAAGGAGGAAAAATCAAAATTTTATCTCAAAAAAGGGGCAATTCCTTAATAATCTCTAAAAAACCCTAAAAAAATTCCTAAAAATCCTCAAAAATGTCCTAATAATAGTATTTAGTATTAATTATAGAAATTCAAGGGGAGGAAGCTAATTTTGTGGCTAAAAATTCTACAAATAAGGAAACTGATTAATAGTGAAATTATTAAGGTATAAATTCCTACATATATTTATTTACATAAAATTATGCCCATAAATTTTCTATATGTTTATAATATATAAATTAAAATTTATGAAAATTTTGGTGATTTAATTCATTATAAATTAATTTATATGATTTATTCATTTTAATTTCTTAAAACCGCATAATCTGAAATAATTTTAATTAAAATAGTAAATATTATAAGTTTTAAATTAAAAATTTTCTTTACATATATGTATATATGAGATATAGTTGGTATATTAATTTCGGGAATTATAGTTGAGTATAAATATTATTATTAATTTTCGCTAAAAAAACGCATAGAATAAGGAAATTCATAATTTGGGTTAAAAATATACTCCCTCCGATCCTTTAATTTAGTCCCATTTCCTTTTTTGGCAAAACCTTAAATTAGTCCCATTTCTATTTTTGGCAATCCTTTTTTACTTAAATACCCTTAGTTCACACACGTAATTACGATTTTACCCCCGTTAACCCTACTAACCTAAAATAATTAACACTCTAACCTCACCTTAATCATTCCCTCCCTTTTATAACCTCACCTACTCTGAATCCCTTCCCATCCCTCCCTCTCTCTCCCTCTCTCTCATCTTCATCCTCAACCTGTGTTCGTGTTCTTCACTGATCTTCATCTTCATCCACAAGAATACCTTGGTTTACGGTTTATTATCTTCATCTTCATTTTTTTTCCACCATCTTCGTCTTCTTTGAAACCCTAATGCTTTTAGGGGTTTTGTAAATCTGGGTTTTTTCCCATCTTTTCTGGGTTTTTTCGAACATGGCCTCACCAACTTCTTGTCTTTCTTGTTTGTCTTCGTCCCAAGAAAGTGATCCTACGATTGGATCTCCTAAGCCGTGGTTCGATTTCTACAATCGCATACCTACGACTTCTGATGAAACGGATCCTAACTGGGGAAGAAGTATAACTTATGAAGATGAAGAAATACAGGGAATGTTTGATTTACAACTGGATCTTCAAGATCTATACATTGAGAACTTGTTCCCTTCCTCAGATGAAGAATCGTTGGATGATGTTGATTTGGTTTCTGATTTTGATGTTCGAGGCCCATTTTCTCGTATGGATATATCTTTCCTCTATGACTAATGATGATTTTGTTTATGTGCTGGTGATGGTATGCATGTCTTTCGTGTTCTGTTTTTGTTGCCCTATGATTTTTTTTTGAGGGTAAACAATTGGTTATAGCTACAAAATCCCTAAATCCATTCATTTTGCCACCAATCTAGGGTTTTAAGTTCATAAGCCACCAAACATTATGTTTAGGAGGCTATGTTCTTACCAGATGTAGGAGGCAATTAGTATGGGATTTGGGTTATCTGTGATGAGTTCAAATTGTATCTCTGAGATGAATTTGTTTTTCATTTTGTTTTTGAAGCCATCAATAAATTGTTACATGCTTTTTCCTTCTAAATGTTTACGGCTAAACATCTCCCCTATTTAATTATTACATCATGTTTAGACCTAAACATTTACATGGTTCTGGTGTTCATGCTGGTGTTGCTTCTGTTGTTGCTTCTGTTCTTGCTGGAATATATGTTGTTGCTTCTATTGTTGCTTCTGTTGTTGCTTCTGGTATTGCTTCTGGTATTGCTTCTGGTATTGCTTCTATTGTTGCTTCAATTGTTGCTTCTGTTGTTGCTTCTGGTATTGCTTCTGGTATTGCTTCTGGTATTGCTTCTACTGTTGCTTCAATTGTTGCTTCTGTTGTTGCTTCTGGTATTGCTTCTGTTGTTGCTTGTGATGTTGCTTCTGTGATCCCCAAGTAAAATAAAATGCCCTCCAATGTAGTTTTATCCACCTTTGTTTCCAGATATCTTAGTGCCTGGTAAATTGTTTCCTGCTGTACCCCCAAACAATGTGGGAGTCTCCCTTCCCTTTCTAGTTTTGCTTTGCTCATGTGTGGAATTGCATAATCCATACCACCTAGTTTCTTAATAACTTCAATTTTACATGCTTGCAATGTGATCCATACATTCTTCAGTGCATTTGGTGTCAGATTGTCAAATGATGTAGTTACTGCCTTAACTAATTGTGAGTAGTTGTATGCTGATTTTTGATGCTGTAAAGATTGTATTGACCTAAAGAACCCTAAGTCTAGCACATTCATATCCGGTGAGTTAGGAGGTTGTTGCACTAAGTGGAAGTTAAATCCATCTAGTGTAGCCACCTCTCTAAACACCTCATCATCATCTAAAATGTGTGGTTTAGCATTGTCCTGTTGAATGAAAATTGTTTTGCTTAAATCTGATGGCCATTTAAGTCTAATTGCTGGTAGTATCTTGTGCACAATCATGTCTCTTGTGTGTTCTTTAGTGATTGATTGTATTGGTTTGGTCTCTGGCTCTCCTCTCTTTCTGTTTTTTGAACTCCTTTGTGCTGCCACTTCATGTGTGAAAGGAAAAATGCCTATCTTTCCATCAAAAATCATGTCACCTTCAATAGAAAAGATCGGTCTTGCAACGGCACACATAAACATGATCTTGGGGATAAATCTTTTTGATTGGATTTCTCTATGAGGCTCTATTTCATCTTGAGTTAGATAAAATGTTTGTTGTGTCCTTGTAATGTAAAACAACTTTTCATCAATGTGGACTACATTTTTCATTTCATTAAATGTGAAATTCTTTGTTTGCTCATCTAAAATGCAACTACTAAGACAAAAAATTAACCTGTCGAGTTTATTTTTGTCTGTAAGTAACGGTTTGATTGCGTTGGTGTGCTTTCGAAAGTACCTCTTTTTTTTCCATCTGCATACTGTGTTGTAGCTTACTTCCATGGCCTTTGAAAGTGATCTTAAGGTTGTCTTCTTCGCTTTTTCAATTGATTTGAATTTGTTTTCATCAAAGGCGATTCGAGCTTTACCGTTGGTCAATGACTTCATATTGTTGACATTAATTGGTAAATTGTGTTTTTTTGATCACGAATCTGTCTCCATATCCTTCCGATTGTCCTCCTATGCAAATCGTACTTCTTCGCAATTTCATTGATGAACCCGTGTTGTAGCTTCCCATTACTGTTTGCTGACGTTAAAAGGTCATGCATTATTTGAGTCTTAGTAAAATTATCTACATCTTTTTTTTTTCCCATTGTATATACTGTGTTGAAGTTGGTGGAAATTAAATGAAGTGTTTGATATCTTCACTTAATGCTGTCTTATATACTGGTTTTGCTTAAATCTGTTTATGGGCGCAATTTTTTTCATTTTTGGCGCCATTGACATTTTCATTATTTGGTTTCCCTGTATTGTGTTAGTAATTGTCAACTCATTTGATATCTTCCAGTATCATTGTTATCCCTTTATCAGCTTTTTTTTTGTTCCAGTATCATTTGATCAGCTGTATTTTTCTCATTGATGGCTTACATTCAAAATGAAACATTTTGATTTTTTGTAGTTATTTTATTAATTTTCAACACTAAATGCATACCGTGTTTGTTTTTTTATAAATCTGAAGTCAACGAAAGATTTAATATCCGCATGCGCATGTGGCGAGAGGGTTGCTCGTTTTCAATTGCCGTTCAAAAAACGTTGAAGAAATCAAGGAAGTATTGAAGACTTAGCTTATTTTATGAATTTGACGGTTTTTGTAATTTATTTGATGTAATTTTCTGTAATTTAAATTAACTAGTTTAATGGTTGTTTAATTATAAAAAATTCGGAAATGTATTAATTTCAATTATTAAAGCTCAAACAATGTTAAACCCAATTTTCCCTCCAAAATTCATTCCATATACTTTATTAATCAAAAAGAGGGAATCATTAACAATTAATCCACTTACTTAAAAATACCCAACTACCACCTTTTACATGGACCCCACACAACCCTTAATATCCGTGCCCAACCTATATGGGACTATATTGAAAGATCGGAGGGAGTATAATTCTGGAAAAATAATTAATTTTACTGCTACTGCACATTTATTTTTCATTTAAATAATTTTTGTGAATTTTTGTGATATTAAAGTTTAGAGAAATAAATTAATAATCTAAATGGTTATAATAGGTGAAAAGAAAGAAAAGTGAAAAAAAATAAGATAAAATAACTAAAATTATTTTATTTTGGTGAATAAAAATATACACCAACTCATTAAATAATAAGTTAATTTTTAAAATATTGTTTTTGGATTTTAATCTTAAGAAAATTAATTATTCATGTACTAAATCCAAAACTAAGCTATTAAGAAATAACATAAATAAAATAAAATTTTATTTTCTAAAAATTTGGATAAATGGGCTAGGATCTATAGTAAACCCAATATGTCATTTTCTAGATATTTTTAGTATTTATTTATGATGGAACTATTTATTTTATCATTTATAATAAATAGACATTTAAGAATTGATTATTAAGAAATTAATAAAGCAAATTGAAAATTAAGCTATAAATAAATGTTAAAGACCCATTTAAGTTTTGATTTAGTCTTATAATAAATGATTATTTATATTTAAATTGTTAAAAATTATTTTTTATTATATGTTATTGTAATGTTGCATTTATATGAAAACAGTAACATGATAGTATAAAGGCTTGATTGTAAGGAAATGTCGAACCATGCTTCCGGCATGTAAAAAACGTGGGACGTGTTTTCTGGCACGTAAAATGCAGCGAACACAGTAAGGTTATTTAACCTGACTTGTTGCTCGAGCAACATTGTAATGGAAGAGTGACGACTCCCACTAAGTTAGGGTTTTGGTTTACCTCACCCTAACAGACCCTTAGATATATCAAAAAAAGATCATATGTGTTGCATTCATTAAATAAGTAATCGGACTCCATGCCCCAACGCTCAAGCAGAAGTGTTAGTAAATCACGCCCTGGTACGCAAACAAAAGGACCAGAAGTTATATATATAAAATTAACATAAAAAAAATGAATCTTCTATATTGCATAAATCATTTTGCATATTATTTATTGAAATGCACATATTTGTATACTTGTATTATGCTGGCAAGATTTTATACTCGACTTATTAGCTAATCGATTTCCATCGGCTGTTCCCTTATAGGGGAGCAGATGTTGCAGGTGACTTTACATGAGATTATTAAGAAGCTATTGTATCGTCTATGTGATATTAGGATATAGTTAGTATGTAATTTATATAATGGGTATGTAATAACAATAATTATGTATTAAAGCAAGATATAATACGTAAAATTATATTTTAATGTTTTAACTTTTGTTGTTTGTTTGAAAATACTGTATTTTTTTTTTGCAATAATAATGGCTCGATAGACTTCTGCTTTAGCATTACTTACTATTATATTATATTAAACCTATATTTAGAAAAAAAAACAGTCCATTACAGTTTTCAATTAATGTTTCTACATAACCTTGATATAATATATTTCTTTCAATTTAGAACTTGAAATTTTAGTTGATAATGCAATTATATTTACATTTTTATTACTTAATTTGTATTTTTCTTAACGTTTAGGGTTTTTGATTGCAGAGTAATTGGTTTAACAAATAGGAGATTACAAAAATAAATTGCAATCGATTAAATCAATTGGTTAGGAAGTCTGATTTTTTTAGGGTTTTGGGGAATCAGTGGTTTTGGGAATGAAATTGATGAATTTAAAATAATTGTTGTTCATTTTGGTAAAAAAAGGGTACTATGATTATGTTGAGTTACTGTCTTCTCATATGTTATGTAACTGTGAAAAAACATATTTGAAACTATAATTTTCTTATATTTAGAAAATTGTTGTGTAGATTGTATCTCATTGTGAATTTCATCATCATCCCAAGCACCTTTGTAGGAGAAATATCACAATAGGAAAGTGCATTATTAACGCGTTCGACAAATATCAAGTTTCCGAGTGACTAGAATTCATTGTCACAACCGTATCTTCATTGTTTCTTAAATGATTAGAAGAGTTCAAGGCATCAACAAAGGATTATAAATAGTGTAGATTATCATCTTGTAACACATTTGTAATTTAACATTATTGTAATACTATTACTATGTGTTAGTAATTGTGAAAAAACAAATTCAAAACAACTGAATTACTATTTTAATAAGGTACTGATTGTAATTGGTTATACTATGTTTCTAGTAGTTTGGGTTAAAATGAATCGGATATTAACATGTAAATATAAATTTTGGGTCACACATTTGACGTTTAAATTAAACCGTTTCTAGGACCGATGACGTTTTAGTGATAAAAAAATAAGTAAACAAAAATGGCAATAATAAATCGGCGAAAGTCTTTAAGTTTACAACTTGAGAGCCTATGGGCTTCTTCAAAACCAAATCTAGTTCAAAATAAAAAACGTACTTGCTAATTTCAATAATAACGTTCAAACGATGAAATAACATAGTTCGTATACAATAATCAGCTTATTTACAGGTTCAAACATTGGAGTCCTCACATACTATCCCCTCCTGCAAATCAACCTACTAGTTGTCAGATAACAACATCATAGCAAGTTCCAAAGAACATAAACCAGTACATGTTAGAGACTTCATACAATGCATTTTACAGGTTACATAAAGGCAATGAGTCCATCCTAGCATGCAAAGGCTCTAACAGTTAAGATGCCATATTTGACTTTCCAATATCCAACTCATATCGTTGCCCGTCCAGTTCTGGTCGCCAAAGTAATATAAAATTTTGGATGAATACACATGGGAGAGCTAATCCAAAGGCAACCTCGGGCCTAAGACGTTTCTCGTCCTATTCGGGTCGTCAAAGGTAAAGTATGCCTACCCCCCATATTGACCATAATGATCCAAATCTGCTATGGTAACTATAATAATAATTCTAATTCCAGTATAATAACCCTAAGAGGGTAATTCCAGTATAATAACCCTAAGAGGGTAAACAACACAATCATCCTCAAATTTCCAATTTAAACTCTTTTCAAATTATTTTTTGTGTCAAAGCCTTAAGTTATATAGAACATCATATCATAGAATGAATATAACATTACTTTACATAACCAATTACAAAAGTATGGTCTAAGCGTGTACCTTAGTAGCATTATAAATCAATTTAAGGTACTTTCACAAATAGAATATCGATGTTCGAGGCGCGAACTCCTGAGACAGAATATCGCTGTCCATAATTTTTTTTATTTTTAAATTTATTTAAGTAAATAATTAAATCCCTTTAATCTCCTTTTAATAATTCAATGATTCAATCAACAACACATACAAAACAACATTAACTACCATTATTTAATCTCAATAATGAAATCAACCAAAGAATTTACAAATACAAAACATTAAATATATACATCTACCTATGCACACAAAAAATAATCACCACCAAATTGAATCATAAATCAAAATCATGAACATGATCCTTCTGGCAAATTGAAATTTTGAAAGAGAATCATAAGTTATGATATTAAAAAATAAATAAATGCGCACACATAATTCTTCTAATAAATTAATTTTTGTTCTAGGATTATGAATTCATAAAAAGTTATATAAAATAAGACATAAACACAATCCCTCTTAAAAAATTAAAATTTTGTTGAGGAATATAAATTCATAAGAACTATATAAATTAAAGCAAGAACATCATTCCTTTTAAAAAATTATATTTTGTTAAAGGAATGTAAATTCATAAGAAACTTTATAAATTTAAACATAAACATTATTCTTTCTAAGAAATTATATTTTATTAAAGATTGTAAATTTATAAGAAACTTTATGGATGAAAACATAAACATCATTTCTTCTAAAATATTATATTTTGTTAAAGGAATGTAGATTCATAAGAAACTTTATAATTTAAAACATAAGCATCATTCCTTCTAACAAATTATATAAAGTTAAAGGAATGTAAATTCATAAGAAACAATATAAATTAAAACATGAACATTATTCTTCTAACAAATTATATTTTGTTAAAGAATCATAAATCATGGAAAAAAAACTATATAAAATAAAAATAATGCTCATGAATAAAATTATTTTAATAAACTAAAATTTTGCAAAAGAATAAAGAACTAACAACTTACAAGTTTCAAGGATTAAAGATTGAATTACAATTGAACACCCAAAAGTCAGTCAAAGATTTTTCCTCACTATTTTTTCTCTCTTTTGCACTTCTTAGCCTAAAAAAAAGAGAAAAAGTTAGAAATTTTTCTGATATTTTTGAAGTAATTCTAATGCTTCTTTGACCCCTTCAAAGCCTAAATTAAAGAGCTTAATACCTCCCTTAATTATCTAGCATAAATATTCCTTAATTGGTAATTAGGGAGGGGTTTCATAAACCCCTCCAAATCCTCCTCATGTGGTTTATTATTTTTTTAAAATTTAATTACTTTATTATTTGGTTTAATTGTTAGATGCAAAAATTGTGTAACGATAAACTTGTAACGCGACGAAACGCGCGCATAGCAAAAGTATACTCAAATAGGTGCGAGTACTTCTCACGAATGGAGGTTTCGGTTTCCCATGTAGTCGCCTCACGCTTATGATTTTCCTATAATACTTTAACCATTGTAATATCATTTCTCCGAGTAGTACGGACTTTCGTATCTAAAATTCGAACAGGGTGTTCAGCATAGGATAAGGTTGCACCAAGTTCCAAAGGTTTGGGGTCTAAAACATGAGACGTAGGTGCAAAATATCTTTTTAGCTGTGACACGTGGAAAACATCATGAACTGATAAGCCATCTTACCTACCCGTTCCAATATTTCATAAGGACCAATAAAGATAGGGCTTAACTTTCCGCGAGCACCAAAACAAACCACCCCACACATCGGCGAAACTCGTAGCAATACTCAATCCCCCACTTCAAACTCTTCTGGACGACGCTTCAAATCAGCAAAAGAATTTTGACGGTCCTGCGCTGCGTTCATTCTACCCCTTATCAATTTCACTTGCTCAGTCATTTGGAGTAACAAATCGGGTCCCAAAGTTGCAGCTTCTGTGAATCATCCCATTACATCGGAGTTCGGCAACGACGCTCATACAAAGCCTCAAACGGAGCCATCTGAGTTGTCGCTTGGTTACTATTGTTGTAAGAAAACTTGACGAGATCTGAATGATCATCCCACGACCCTTGCTAATCCGTGGCAATAGCACACAACAAGTCCTCTAAAATTTTGTTTGTTCTCTCTGTATGTCCATCGGTCTGCGAGTGAAAAGAGCTACTATACAACAACGTAGATCCCATAGCCTTCTGTAACGTCTTCCAAAAGTGCCACAGATAACGGGTATCTTTATGAAACACAATTGTACGGGGTACACAGTGAAATCGTACAACATACTTAATGTAAGCGCGAGCCAACGGTTCCATCTCCTAATGACAATTCATGGGAATGAAACATGTGGATTTCTTCAAACGATCCACTATAACCCACAAAGCATCATTACCCAACTCCGTTTGAGGCAAGTCCACAATAAAACTCATCGATATATCATCCTACTTCCACACTGGTATCTCTAAGGGTTGTAGCAAATTGCCTGGTCATTTGTGCTTGCTTTTGACCTTTTGACAGGTCAAACAACACAAAACATACTCCCCGATATTCTTCTTCATCCCCGATCACTAGATTATCAGCTTAAGATCTTGATAAATCTTATCACCCCCCCGGTGAACAAAAAACTTCAAACCGTGAGCTTCATCTAAAATACGCTCCTTCAAAGTCGGTTCTCCCATCGACCAACACTATCGATCCTTGCATAAATAAAGAATCCCTTTGCTTTTCCCTCGCGAGCTTCCTCCTTTAACTTCACCAGTTTAAGGTCTTTATTATGCGAACTCTGAATTTCCTTAAAAAATGAGGGTTGTATAGCTAAATCACCTAGGAAATGTTGTAACTCACCTTTCCGAATGACCTCCAAATTCAACCTTGCAAAATCTCTATTCAATTCCTCAATCCCATCTAGAGCAGCCAATGTATGACTAGATTTCTTGCTCGAAGCATCAGCAACCAAGTACGCTCGCCCCTCATGATACACAAACTCTATATCGTAATCGGTCATCAACTCTAACCACCGACGATGCCGCATGTTCAAGTCACTCTGGTTATTAAGATACTTCAGACTCTGATGATCGGTGTAGATTCTACACTTGACTCCATACAGAAAATGTTGCCATATCTTGAGAGCGAAAATAATACTACCTAACTTCAAGTTGTGAATAGGATAGTTAACCTCGTGTGTCTTCAACTGTCATGAAACGTAAGCGATCAGCTTGTGATCTTGCATAAGCACACATCCTAAGCCTTTCTTCAACGCGTCACTGTAAACTGTATAATCTACTTTAGGGTCAGGTAGAGTAAGAACAGGGGCCGTAGTTAACCTTTCCTTCAAAGTCATGAAGGCCTGTTCACACTCGTCAAACCACTCGAACTTCTTCTCTTTCTTCATCAGCAAAGTCATAGGCCGAGCAATGTGTGAGAAATCTTCAACAAATTGAAAGTAGTATCCAACCAAGCCTAAGAAACTTTGCACTTCTGCGATATTCTTTGGCGATGAATAGTTCTGCACCACCTCTATCTTTGCAGATCCACCGAAACATCTTCTTTAGAGAGGAAATAACCCAAAAACGACACCTTTTCCAACCAAAACTCACACTTCGACAACTTGTGTTCTCGCAGAGTTTGTAAAAGTAAACGTAGATGTTTCTCATGATCAACCTAGTCCTTGGAATAAACCAGTACGTCATCAATAAAGACTACCGCGAACTTTTCTAAGTAAGCACTTAACACTTGGTTCATCAAACACATAAAAGCGGCCGGGGCATTTGTTAACCCAAAAGACATCACAGTGAACTCAAAGTGTCCATAACGTTTCTTAAAAGTCGTTTTATGTATGTCTCCTTCAGCGATTCTCAATTGATGATAACTTGACCTCAAATCAATTTTTGAAAAGATCTCAACTCCCCTCAGTTGGTCAACAAAATTGTCTAACGAGTACTAGTTCTTAAAGGTCACTTTGTTTAACTCCCTATAGTCGATACATAACCTCAAATTGTCGTCCTTCTTTCTCACGAACGACACCGGAGCGCCCCAGGTGAAATACTTGGTTAGATGTAACCCTTATCTAACTATTCTTTAAGGTGAGTCTTCAATTCATCCATCTCTTTTGGGGTCATACAATATGGGGCCTTTGAAATTGGTCCCGTTCCAGGGAACAAGTCTATCTTGAAATCAATTTCCCAATGAGGTGGCATGCCGGGAATTTTATCGGGAAAAACATCCACGAACTCATTCACAATAGCAATATCGCTAAGGTTCACCTTCTTTTTCCCTTCCTAACTGATGTCACACTAGTACAAGGGATGTCCTTGTCTGACAAGTCTTTGTAACTCCAAGGTCGATACTAAGTTCGATTTAGGCCCCTTGGAATACTTCCTATACGTAATGTTTTCCCAAGAGGTCCCACCAACAACACTCTCTGCTCCCTACATTCTATTGTAGCTTTGTATTTTTCTAACCAATCCATTCCCAAAATTACTTCCAAACCCTCCATATGTAACACATACATATTACTAGGAAAGACAACTCTCCCTATCTTCAAAGGTACATCTTTATACAACCTGTCACAACTATATAATTTTTCTAATGGAACAGCCACGATATATACCTTTCAAATATTTCTAAATCTAGTTCTTCTAGTTTACTCTTTGTAAGAAATGAACAAGTTGCACCTAAATCAAATTAACAGCTATAGAATGGATGATGAACGTACTAGTAACCACATCCATCGCCTAATCAGGTTCCCATGAACTGACCGTGGATACTCGTTTACCAGTTGGTTGTGCATTCATTCCTCCCCCTTGGTTTTCCCACACATTGCATTCCTAAACCTTCAACCCGATTTCCTTTCGTTCGGCCTTGTCCCCTATTAAACTACTTTTGGAACCTCTAACCAATATTACCATGATTACCTCTCTCGGATTCAAAGTTGTTCTGATTTTGTTGTCGATATTGTCCTCCCGACTGTTGATTTCCATTTTCCATCTTTATGTAGCACTCATACTCTCTATGCACTCCTTTTGTGGCAGAAATTTCACTCAACCATATTTCCTTCACAATATTTCCCGGGCTGCTTTTTCTTACACCTTATTCTTAAATACTTTCTTTCTTTGCCATCCCGATTGAGCAATGGCTTAACAGACCTCACTTGTCCCCTAAACTCGAATCATTCCCTTGAAAACCTCTAAAAGTCTTCAGCTTCTTCTGGTAGAAGCCTAACGGTGCTCTTGAGGCCTGGCTAACCATTACCTTCTACTTCTCCGTAACATTGACCTTCTCCTATTCTTTCTCCTTCAGCAAGATATTCCCTATCTGAGCTGCACGCTTATACATCTGCTCTAATGTGCTATAGCGATCACTTTTGATATATTTTTGAACATCGAAAGATAATCCCAATTCAAAGTGTTGCATTTTTCTTCTCTTCAGTGGCTACCTCATCTGGACACTATTTGATGTACTCCATAAACTTATGGTCGTATTCATCAACCATCAAACCACACATGTCGAATCGAGCGAACTCGTTCGACTTGTTTTTTCTCACATGCAGCGGGTAAAACTTATCCCGCATAGCACTCTTAAACAAAGCCCAATCAAAAACCCCCTCAGCTTGCTTTAATAGCCCCGCCTTACTATTTGCCCATCAATAGTCGGCTTCCCCAGTCAAATAGAAAATAGCTTGATTGACATTCAGTTCCTCCGAACACTCTACCACATCAAAGTGTTTGTCAAACTCCCTCAAACAGTGCTCGAGCTCCAACGGTTCTCCCTTACCATCAAAGGTTGATGGTTTGTTCTGACTAATTTTCTTGCTCATCTCAGAGGCTTGTTCAGACGTAGATCTCGTTCGTGGTGCGCTAACTTCAGTGAACGCCTTAACCAAATTCCTTAGTGTATGGTTAGTATCATTCCTAATTAACCTTTTCTTGGAAATTGGAGGCATTATCTACAAATGAAAAATTAAGGGTACTATAACTACATTTCCTAAGATTCGAGCTGAGGTAAAGGGCTTTCATTGTTTTTTTTACACCTTTTTAAACATTGGAACACAACGAAAAAACAATTAATTAACAACTCAAGTTCCAATTATGACCACATAACTTATTTCATGCATAAGGCTCACAACATATGAGATGAACGAAAAACCGTAATACTTTTATAAAAGTTTCACTTGTTCACTTCATATAAAAGACTTACACCAAATAAAAAAAATAAAATCAAAAATTATTTTACCCCAAGGCTTACTTTATTTCATAAAAAGAAAAACAATTGAAAGATAACAAAATAATAAATAAAGAAAAATCTAGTGCTTGGCGTCTCTAGTGTCCGAACGCTCATCATAGTTTTCTGGGTTGAAGTCCTCATCGTCCTCATCTCCTCCAGAATCACTGCATGAATCCGAAGTTGTTTCCTCCATTTCACTATCTTCACCCCCAGACTGTTGGTTGTTCACTGGTGCTTCCTTTGGTTCCTCCTAGAGGTCTTCCTTGGGGACTTTCTCGTCGGACCACCTCCTAGCAAACTCATCCCCATAGCCATACGTATCGTGGTCAATCACCCAATCTTCCTCTTCTTCCTCACCACTTTAAATCTCAGTAACTATAGGTGGTTCCTGCCTAGCCTCCCATATTTCAATGTCACTTTCCACTAGGTTAATGGGTTTCTTTAATGGAAATTCAGGTATATTCTCCTCCTCTACTAGTTCGGAGCTAACTCAGGTTCCTCTGGTTTATTGGGATCCTCGTCTTTCATGGGCTCTTCCTCTTCGAGGATTCTTCCCTTTCGAGGGTTCCTACTCTTCCAAGGGTTCCTCATCCTTTAAGGGTTCTTCCTCTTCCAAGGGTTACTCATCCTCTAAGGGTTCTTCCTCTACTGAGTCAGGTTGGGGTTCATCCAGATGATTTACCCCACTAGGCTCCCCGCATGGTGTTTCAACTCTTCCCCTAGTTGTGGATAAATGATAAAGATTATTTAGGTCTAGTTATAAATCATAGCACACATGTCTGCTTTCGTTTTAATCATGTACCTACACTCTTTATAATCTCTAATACTTTCATTATCCCATATCCTCTATATATCAGAGTTACAGACTTCCCTCCAAGTGGTCTCTAAGTCAAATGTCGGTATCCCCTAGTCTCTTCGGGGGTGTGTGGGTCCAAAGAACATAAACCAGTACACGTCAGAGACTTCATACAATGGATTATACAGGTCACATACAAGCAATGAGTCCATCCTAGCATTCAAATGCTCTAATAGTTAAGATGTCAAATTTGACTTTCTAATTCCCAACTCATGTCGTTACCCGTCTAGTGCGAGTCGCTAGAGTATTATAAAAGTTTGGATGAATACACATGGGAGAGCTAATCCCAAGGCAACCTTTCGTCTAAAACGTTGCTTGTCCTATTTAGGTTGTCAAAGGTAAAGTATGCATACCCCCATGGTAACCATAATGATCCAAAACTGTCATAGGGAGGATAATAATAATAATAATTCCAATTCCACACTAGTGGAAAAAACCTCATTTGCTGCGGTTTTTTTGCCATTATTTGCTGCGGTTTTGGCCCCCAGCAATTGTGATAGCAGCAAATAGCCTATTTTAAATGCTGCGGTTATTAACCGCAGCAAAAAAATGCATTAATTGCTGCGGTCATGGGCAAAACCGCAGCAAAAAGTGTGTGTTAATTGCTGCGGTCATTGGGAGGAACCGCAGCAAATAAATTGGCCCATTAATTGCTGCGGTCGTGGCAAAACCGCAGCAAATAGCATATTTTTTTTTTTATTTTCCTTTTTATCCTTTTAATAATGCAATAATAATACAATCACAGATAATCAACATTAATCTCTTTGTAATAATAAACTCTCGCTCGTATATATAATATAATATTATGTACGTACATATATATATATATATATATACATTAAAGTATAAAAAATAATCTATACTATAATTACAATTTATCAAGGACAAATACTAGCAAGATACACGGCAATCTTGTCTTTTAATTCGCGCATCTCTTCACTTCTCAAAGGGCGTGTTTCCCTCGGAATGTCGTTTAAAACCTATATATAATATTAAAATAAAAGATTAATATAGAAACATTAGATTTTACCAATAATATATTTAATTAAGAAAGTAACAAATACTTACGGCATCTATATTTTCGACTCCAACCTCCTTCACGGCATTAATAATACCGTCCATGAACTTCAGCGCGTAGTAGCCGCAATCAACGGACCCAGAAGGTTGTTGAAAGCACTAAGAGAAAATAGATGTTAGTGTCAAAAACGGTTAAAAACGCATAAAATCGCAACTTAACACGTAAATTCTAGAATATGACAATGATTTTCAATTCTAACAACTTGTACACAATAATATATACCAAATAGTGTTGTGTGCCGAGTTTCGTGCAAAACAAACAAAGTTTGAGCTACTTTACGCGCGAAATTGAAAAAAACGCTTAAAAACCCTTAAAAATCGCAACTTAACTTCTAATTTCTAGCATATGACTATTATTATCAATTCTAACCATTTCAACACAATAATATATGCCAAATAGTATTGTGTGCCAAGTTTCGTGCATAACAAACCAAGTTTGAGTACTTTACGCGCAAAATTGACAAAAACGCTTAAAAACGCATAAAATCGCAACTTAACTTCTAATTTCTAGCATATGACTATTATTATCAATTCTAACCATTTCAACACAATAATATATGCCAAATAGTATTGTGTGCCAAGTTTCGTGCATAACAAACCAAGTTTGAGTACTTTACGCGCGAAATTGACAAAAACGCTTAAAAACGCATAAAATCGCAACTTAACTTCTAATTTCTAGCATATGACTATTATTATCAATTCTAACCATTTCAACACAATAATATATGCCAAATAGTATTGTGTGCCAAGTTTCGTGCATAACAAACCAAGTTTGAGTACTTTACGTGCGAAATTGACAAAAACGCTTAAAAACGCATAAAATCGCAACTTAACTTCTAATTTCTAGCATATGACTATTATTATTATCAATTCTAAGCATTTCAACACAATAATATATGCCAAATAGTATTGTCTGCCAAGTTTCGTGCATAACAAACCATGTTTGACCTACTTTACGCGCGAAATTGACAAAAACGCTTAAAAACGCATAAAATCGCAACTTAACTTCTAATTTCTAGCATATGACTATTATTATCAATTCTAACCATTTCAACACAATAATATATGCCAAATAGTATTGTGTGCCAAGTTTCGTGCATAACAAACCAAGTTTGACCTACTTTACGCACGAAATTGACAAAAACGCTTAAAAACGCATAAAATCGCAACTTAACTTCTAATTTCTAGCATATGACTATTATTATCAATTCTAACCATTTCAACACAATAATATATGCCAAATAGTATTGTCTGCCAAGTTTCATGCATAACAAACCATGTTTGACCTACTTTATGCGCGAAATTGACAAAAACGCTTAAAAACGCATAAAATCGCAACTTAACTTCTAATTTCTAGCATATGACTATTATTATCAATTCTAACCATTTCAACACAATAATATATGCCAAATAATATTGTCTGCCAAGTTTCGTGCATAACAAACCATGTTTGACCTACTTTACGCGCGAAATTGACAAAAACGCTTAAAAACGCATAAAATCGCAACTTAACTTCTAATTTCTAGCATATGACTATTATTATCAATTCTAACCATTTCAACACAATAATATATGCCAAATAGTATTGTCTGCCAAGTTTCGTGCATAACAAACCATGTTTGACCTACTTTACGCGCGAAATTGACAAAAACGCTTAAAAACGCATAAAATCGCAACATAACTTCTAATTTCTAGCATATGACTATTATTATCAATTCTAAGCATTTCAACACAATAATATATGCCAAATAGTGTTGTGTGCCAAGTTTCGTGCATAACAAACCATGTTTGACCTACTTTACGCGCGAAATTGACAAATAAAAACGCGAAATTGACAGCATCAAACTAGTGACCAGACCACCTTGCACGACACGTGGAGACCAAACCTATGCATCCAGGACCTAGGCTAAAGTGGAAATGGAATCTTGGTACTTGGATCTAGCTATCAAGGTCCTAAAACCATTCTAACAATCCCCGTGGACTCCTAGAAGCTGAGCCGAAGGAGGGCTGGTCGACAGTTTGCTAGATCAGAATTTTGTTTAAGTGTTTGTGGTTGTTTCGTGTTCTTTTCATGATCATTTGACCAAACCTATACAAAACCCATAAAATCGAATTTGTGTACCTTTCTTGCTATCCATTTTGGAAATGTGGCACTGGATGTAGATCCCATTTGTCCACGCACTCTTTTCATTGCGCTGAAACGCATGGGAAAAGTAATACCATTTATATATATATATATATATATATATATATATATATATATATATATATATATATATATATATATATATATATATATATATATATAACACTTAATTAAATCAAATTGGTAAAATAATTAATATTACTACGCATTCAACAATGCTTTGAATCTTGTGTTGCGAGGTAGGCTGTTAGGTTTTTGTAATGAGTCGAAGACGTGCACGGTGTTCGTTAAAGGACATATGATCAGAAGTATCCAATGCAAACTACAAGCACAAATTTAAAATCAACAAATTAGAGATTAGGTGACTTTAAAAATCAAAAGATAAGTTCAATTTCAAAAATAAAACTTACTCTTCCCAATATGGAGCCAGAATGAATGTGTGTTTACATGCAAGGGAATTAGTCAAAGCAGTTTCAATGTATGCTCTGACGGCATCTGGATCATTTCTACATTTACTACCCGAAATCGTCTCCGGACAAAACCATCCAATTTTTATTGGAGGTTCGCAAGAATTTACCTCCTCGTAAACCGCACTAAACTCACAAATAAGAGAATTTTGTTAGTAATTCGGTCATTAAAACAATTAAACAATAATGCCTAACTTGTAAGATAATGAACATCACCTCATGTAGACATGGAAAAGAGCTACGTTCAGCATCTCTCCTCTCAAAAATTGCCCGATGTCACTAGGACAAATAATTACAAACGGGTCTTCTGAAAAGCAGTATTGCTACTTCAGCAGGGGCAACATGATTGGGTCCTCCTCACTTATGCGAGATGCACAATAATGCAGCCATTTGCAATCTTGAGAGAGATCTTTTAGCTCCTCATCAGTCAAAATTGGAGTGCTTGGCATCGACTTTGACCCAGTCGACACCTTTGCTGAGGAACCGACCTCTCTACAAGAAATCGTTTGTCATCCTAATTAGTGTGATTAATTGATTCAAAACAAAATTAATACACAACTTTTAAACATATATACTTATTTATAATAAACATATTTACTAAATATGCTAATAATTAATTAACAAACCACAAACCACAATATAAATAATAAACAACAAACCACATTCCTAAAAACATATTGACTCTAACTTTTCCAAGTGAAAATCAAGATGGTGAGAAGCTCACTAACTTAACCTTAAACAAATCACAATACATTTCATAGTCTACTTATCATTAACAAAGTTCAAGTTGCACTAATATATCGTTCATTCCCTCGACCCTTTTAATTCTACGATGATCACAAGTGGGTAGTTCTCTAACACAACTATAACCAATTCACAATACATGCCATAGTCTATCTAGTAAGTAGTATCTATCATCTAAACGTAATTCACAATACATGCCATATATATATATATATATATATATATATATATATATATATATATATATATATATGTATATATATATATATATATGTATATATATATATATATATGTATATATATATATATATATATATATATATGTATATATATATATATGTATATATATATATATATGTATATATTTATATATATGTATATATATATATATATATATATATATATATATATATATATATATATATATATATATGTATATATATATATTTTTTTCATCGAGATTGGATAAATGATATTTTATATGCAATTCTATCTCTAAAATAAGATGACCATATCATACAGATCATTTAGCCCATATCATACATATCATACAGACCATACCTATCTCTAAACGATATTTTCATTCTTTGTTTTGATCATGATCTACATTAGAACAAAGCAACAAGAACAGAAGGGTTTTGACATTAAATGCGACCAGCAACAAGAACAAAGCAATGCTAATGCAAGACAATGAATCCAGTCATCAAACCTGAGTAAAGGGAGTAATACTAATGAAAATAGGTTTATAAAAGTTTAATCCCAACAGTACGAGATTAGGTATTCGATGAGAAACATGAGAACTTAAATTCCATCCTCTCGTACCCAAAGTTCAAAGTTGGATGAAACTCCAAATCAAGACCAAAGGAATCAGCACAAACTGAAACCTATCCACTAAAGCCAAGCATTTCAAGTAGTGCAAAAATCACACAGCTACATATTCTTATCTTTTTTTTCACGAATCATCAGAAACATCGTCAAACAGTCCCCCACCAGTTCTCATCTTGGAAGTAGAACAACCCTCACAAGTAAATTACAATATTTAATCGGTCGAAATATCATTAACAACAAATAATCAAGGGCATATGTGAATAAACGCTAAAAAACCAACACCAACCTTTTCATTTCTCATGCCCATTTATATTTTTTTCAACAAGAACAGTAAGCAATTACAATGAGATATTTCAATGCTTATTGAAATTAAAAAGAGAAATAATACCTTAATTTGTGAGTTTTGAAGATGAACAAGCAAATGCCTTTGGTTTCAAACAACGGTTTTGAAGAATGCGCACACAGTAGAACAAGAAGCAAACGTTTGCTCTGGGTTTGTGAATGAAAATGAAGATGAACAAAGCAGCAGAAGTAGTTTGATTGCGAGAACAAAGCAGCAGTACAGTAGCTAATGTATGGGTTTTGAGAGAACAAAGAATGGGTATTCGTTCGTTTGAAAGAACAAAGCAGCAGCAGTAGTTTAATCGTTTTTGAGAGTACGTAAAAGGGTTTTGTGAGGGTTTTTGTGAATATGGCGGGTTTTCTTAAAAAACCAAAGATTATTTGCTGCGGTTAAAAAGAAACCGGAGCAATTTTGTTAATTTTGAAGGCTATTTGCTGCGGTTCATGAATAACCGGAGCAATTAACAAAATTCCAAAGGGCTATTTGCTGCGGTTCGGCCTTAACCGCAGCAATTAATGAGTTTTGAAGGCTATTTGCTGCGGTTTTGTGGTTAACCGCAGCACTTATAGTTTTTTTTTTTTTTCTTATTAATTTTCCTCTTTATTGCTGCGAATATAAAAAAACCGCAGCAAATGATGAGCAGCAAATACGTTTTTTTCCACTAGTGCCAGTATAATAATCCTAAGTGGGTAACCAACACAACCATCCTGAAATTTCCAATTTTAAACTCTTTTCAAATTACTTTTGATGTCTAAGCCTTAAGCGATATACAAGTACAACATCATATCATAAAATGAATACAACATTACTTTACATAACCCATTACAATAGTATGGTCTAAGTGTGTACCTTGGCAGCACGATAAATCAATTCAAGACACTTTCACAAATGGAATGTCAAGCTCTTACGATCTGAGGTCCTAAACATAAATACACATACAAAAAGCACGTATTTAGAATATGTTTACACATTCAATCCACTTTATACCATCAAGGCATCACTAAACTTCATAATTTTAAATAATTAAATCATAATCTCAACCACTTCCTAATTCCAAAACACAACAAGTAACTTTATCGGTCATTTTGGACAGTTTTGAAAATGCAAAATGAAAATCCGACTTCGTTCGGAAAGCATCAATTACGTTGGGTACCAAATTTCATAATTTTTAACGCCCATTTACTATTTTTAATTAATTTTAGCATTTAAATGACTTTTAATGCAATCGGTGAGCGAAACGACAAACAAAATGCACTCGAATATCGAGGTTCGAGGCGCGAACTCTTGTTGTCTAGAATTTTTTATTATTATTTTTATAGTTATTTTATTTAAATAATTAAATTCCTTAATCTTTTTAATTATTCAATGATTCAATCAACAACACATACAAAACAACATTCACTACCACTATTTTATCTCAATAATGAAATCAACCAAAGTTTTAACAAATACATAACATTAAATATATACAGCTACCTATACTCAAAAAAAAATCACCAAATAATTGAATCATAAATCAAAACCTAAATAATCATCAAATTAGAATGTTCCCATCATTCATCAAATAAATATATATTTTTTTTCAAAAAAAAAAGTAAAATCATGAAAAAAATCCTTGTAGCAAATTGAAATTTCGCTAGAGATTCATAAGTTATGATATCTAAAAATAAATCAATGCACACACATAATTCTTCTAACAAATTAAATTTTGTTCAAGAATTATGAACTCATAAGAAAATTATATAAAATCATAAATCTTATTAAAAGAAATGTAAAAATCCACATGTCATCTCCTTAAGAGATATGCCAAATGTCTGATGCTCATAATAGGAGGCATTAGATTACATGGATTCAATTTAAAAATAGCAAGTCAGTATTTAAATAATATCCTACTTACAAGTTACAAGCAAGTCTTTATTAAGTGAAAAACAATAACTTTATTATAATCACACATCTAATTGATATCAAAAATAGTAATTCATGTAAATTTACATACTCTTAAAACTAATAGACAAGATTTTCTATATATTATCAAATGAAAAGAATAACTTCATTGGCCCCTATATAATAGGGTTGAAATATTTATTACATTTAAACTATTCATTATAAAGAAAAAATAGTTCTTCATTGGCCCTTATATATTATAATGCAAATAATATAGTTTATCAAAATACTTTATAGTTGCATGAAGATGTATATACAAAGACATTTTATAAATATGAACTCTAAATTCTGCAGTAACCCAAAACAAAAACAATTATTAGAATCAATATTGTACAGTACTAATATTATTTTAAGAAAAAATCAAAGATTTTATTAATTTTGTTGTATTAAAGTATCTTAAATTATATTCTTATTCTAATATATCACACAATGTCAAATAGAATAATATTATAGTCTATACTTCAAGATGGTCAAGTATACTATACTTAATTTCTGTTTTTAATGAATAAAAACAAAATCATACATAGATTTAAAAAATAAATTAGAGTTAAAATCTTATTTACACTATCAAAAGTCAAACAAAACAAACAAATGGGCTAAAAGATTATAAATACCATCAACAATATCAAACCTTGTATAACACAAATACATTATTAATAAACAACAAACCAAACGAGAACCATTATTTCACACGCCTAAACATCATGGTTTAACTATTTTATAAGTTCAAACTTTAAACCATTATTTGACAAATATACTACAAATAACATCTGTAACAACACTTTAAAAATGTTGCATTAAGACTATTAAATGTTGCAATAAAGCTAATGCAATATTTTTCGAAGTGCAGCCTTAAGTTGAATTGCATTAGCTAATTGCAACGCTTTTTAAAATTTTTGCAACATCAATTAGAAGTGTTGCACATATGTGATAGATGCAACCCTAGTTTTCAAAATCAAACGCGACACTTTTAATAAAAATTGCAACACTTTAAATAAGAAATGCAAAACTTTTACATATTTCTATAAAATAAAAGCAACACTTTTTTGTATCAATTACAACACTTTTTCTTATTTTCCAACAAATTATATTCAATAATTTCACCATCAATTACACCACCTTTTCTTTTTCTCGCCAAGATTTAGGCAATACTTTTACTGATTATTACAACATTTTTTCTTTTTCCCACCAAAATATATGCAACACTTTTACTAATAATCACAATATTTTTCTTTTTTCTCACCAAAATATATGCAACACCTTTTTATAGCAATTGCAACATTTTCTTAATTTACCACCATAATAAAGCAACATACTATTTTCATAAATGCAACACTTTCACCAATTATTTCAACACTTTGCAATAGTTTCGAGATTAGCCACCATATAAAACGACAAATCTAACACTACCATTTTATAAATACAATGATTTCAAAATAATATAAATATATAATTTCCATAAGGTCGTTGTTGTAATTGCATCAATAGAATACATTGCAACAAAAAGTTCAACAAAAGCTATATACAACTCTATTTGAAGGTTTTGAAATGTTTAAATACATATAATTATTAGCAATATAATAAGTACTATGCTATCTATAAAACAATAAAATGTCAAAATAACATCAAGTCCCCGAACAAAGATCAAATCAACCTGTAATAATAATATAAATATATGATCAGTGTATGAAAAATAACAACTTTTTAAGAAGATTTACTACCTTCATCACACTTTAAATTATGACTTCGAAATCAAAGGAAAAAAGATCTATAAGACACAAACTACTACCAAAAAAGTTGCATTTATCTACACTTATGTAGCCATAGTTCATTAAATTTAAGGTTTGTTGTGTGTGATAAGTGTGTGTTTGCTACTAGGAGAGTTGATGTTGCTACATAATGTTTTTTTCAAAGACTAATATACAATCTCTAATCTCTAGCTTCACTAGACCAGTTTTATTAAACTTTTTTCCAACACATTCAAGAAAAACACTTAACAGTACTCGACTAATGCTCATAGCAATGATATTCTTAATCGATCCTGCATTCTTACACCAACAAGTTTGTCAAAATTTGAATAAATAGTATGTATCATGCCATTAAAGCAAGGAGAGAGGTTTATATATATCACGCACATTGAGGATAGCCTTGTAGTAATCATAAATCCAATAAAGGACTTCATTTTTGGATTCCACGGGATTGTATTGTTATGAACTCACTTACCAGATTCCACAGGAATACATCATTATGAGTATTCAGAATAACTGAAGACAATCTCAGGTTTTTTTTCAACGACCAATACTATTGGCGGCAACAATGAATTGACAATGACCGACCTTAAATTAAGAATATAGATTCAGAACACAAATTGAAATAAAATTAATATGAGATTAACCATAGAAATTAAAAAATTTATTTCAAAAAATACTAATATTATCTAAAAATTTAATTAAAAAATAATCCCTAATGAAAATAGCTTTCTTTATGATGAAGATATTTGATCATGCGTATGAAGCCTCCAGCTGATGTTGTGTCTTGCTGCTTCTCAATTATTTATTGATGATTATTATATTTATTGGTTTTTCTTTTTTTTTACCTTAGTTTTTTAGGACGTTATTTTTTCCTTTCTTATGATAATTCTTACTGTTTGCATGGTTATATATATTAGCCTTCTTGTTTTTCATTCAATTAATTCAATACATCAAACACCTTTTTATGTTTGTTTCTTCATCTTGTCTCTGTAGTTTTATACAAGAATACCCATGTACAATTTGTAACATGGTATCAGAGCAGGCAAGATTCGCCTAACTTTATATTCATCAGTAAACTGTTCAACAGTTCTTCAATAGCTTTGTTCATTTCTCTTTTCTTTCTGCCTTCTCTTTCTGTTTTCTACATTTCTTTTTCTTCTTTTCAATCAACATAATTTAGGTAAATGGATACCATTTCTAATTCTTCCACAGAACCCTCCAATCGCATAGACCCAACACATGATCCCGGGAGCGTTTATTACTTACACCCGTATGATTCCGCAAGCACAACATTGGTATCAATTGTGTTTGACGGGACGTGTTACAGCAACTAGAAACGGTCAATGACTATTAGTTTGGATGCAAAAAATAATTTGTATTTTGTTGATGGATCTTTGGAAAAGCCTAGTATAAATGACAAGGCTTGGAATAGATGCAATAACATGGTAATTGGATGGTTAATTGCTTCTTTAGAAAGGTCTATTGCAAAGAGTATCATGTATTTCAAAACAGCAGTTGAGATTTGGGCAGATCTTAAGGAACGTTTTGGTAACCCATCTTCTTCCCAACTCAATAGGCTCCATGAAAGATTATTCAATACCAATGAAGAACCGAGGATGAGTATATCCGACTATTTCACAAAGGTCAAATCCCTTTGGGATGAAATGGACGATCTACGGCCTGTACCAACATGTAATTGCCATCCAGATATTAATTTCATAAAGATTCAACAAGATCTACGAATCATGACTTTTTTGATGAAGATTGATTATCAATATCACCAAGTTCGATCTAATCTTCTCATGACTAAAGAGTTACAGAGGGTGTCAAAAGTTTATAAGATGCTTCTACAAGAAGAGAGCCATAAGGATTTAAGAAAAAGTATCGTTCCTTTAGACACCATGGCTTTCAATGTTGATAGAAGAAGGTCTTATGGTATAAATTCTCACAAGAATCAAGCAAGTGGAGGAAATAAGAAATCTAACTATCATTGTGAAATTGTAAGATAACTGGGCATACAATAGATTGGCGTTTTAAGCTACAAGGGTATTCTTGAATAAAACTACAGAGACAAGATGAAGAAACAAACAACAAAAGGTGTTTGATGTATTGAATTAATTGAATGAAAAAACAGAAATGCTAATATATATACATAGAGCCATACAAACAGTAATAACTATCATAAAGAAGGAAGAAATAACCTCCTAAAAAACTTAGGCAAAAAAAGGGAAAACCAATAAATAAAATAATCATTAATGAATAAATGAGAAGCAGCAAGACATAGCATCAACTGGAGGCTTCAAACGCAAGATCAGATTAAAATATGTTACTTTTCAGATAAAAGATGTTACTTTTGGACAAAAAACTATTACTTTTGGACAAAAAACTGTTACTTTTGGACAAAAAAACGTTATTTTTGTGTTAAATAAAATCTGGTATTTTTTAGCAAAAAAAAGTATTACTTTAAGAAAAAAATATAATTACAAAGTAATATTTTTATTCAAAAAGTAACACCTTACAGAAAAATAACACCTTTTGTGAGTTTTTTCAAATATTTTTTCTTAAAATAACACTTTGCCTAAAAGTATCTTTTCTTTTCATAAAAAATAAAACGTTTTTACCCAAAAGTAACACCTTTTTAGTAAAAAAGTAACAGTTATTTGTTATGCTGATTGATTTTCACGGTTCTCATATAAGGATGGTTCAGACTTGAACTTCTTCCATATATATATATATATATATATATATATATGTATGTATATATATATATATATATATATATATATATATATATATATATATGTATATATATATATATATATATATATATATATATATGTATATATATATATATATATATATATGTATATGTATATATATAAAAAGTAACAGTTATCTTATGGAGTGCTATATGGAGGCAAATTAGGGATAGAGAATGAGGAAGATGGAAAACAACAAACTACGAAGCGCTAGTAGTACCTAATCTAAACTATATTCAATACTCATGGTACTATGACACAAAAAAAATAGGGATATTCTATATGGTAGCAACGTAATTTTAAGAAGCGCTAGTAGTACCTAATCTAAAAAAAAATTCCACATCGTAACGTTATATTATTGTACTTAAAGCTACCGTAATATTATTACGTAATACCATATGTTTCCATTACATTTTGAAATTACTTATTTTCCGTTGTCATGTTTCGTTAAATCAACACTCACCATCTTCATGAGGAACCTTGGTATGTCCCTTGAATATAATCAACACTCACCATTCGCATGTTGTGTGAATCTAGAGATGAGCTGTTTAACATGATATATGGCAAGCAACACTAATTAGTATATACATTATACTTTTGAAATGGTTAAGCTTGAAAAAATAGGCATATGTATGAAATTACGTGTAACTAGCTGTTTTAAAGGCCTTTTAAGCTACTAACTTTCAAAATCTAGGTCAAACATGACTTGTCTAACATGAGTGCAATATATATTAGTACATATTATGCTTTTGCAATGGTTACGCTCGGAAAAAAAGGTAAATGTGTGAAATTACGTGTCAACTAGCCATTTTAAGGGTTTTGTATGCCACTAACTTGCACAAACTAAGTCAAACTTGACTTGTTTCTCATGAAACTTGGCATGCAATACTAGTAAGTATATTATACTTTTGAAATGGTTAGACTTGAAAAAATAGGAATATGTGTTGAATAACGTTTCAACTAGCAATTTTAAGGGCTTTTTAAGACACTATCTTGCAAAAACTACCTCAAACTTGACTCGTAAGATATGAAACTTGGCGCGCAATAGTAATTCGTGTATAGTATACTTTTGAAATTGTTAGGCTTGAAAAAATAGGCATATGTGTGAATTTAAAAGCTTTTATACTTCAAATGAATCTTGACATGAATCTTTTTTCATTTCTTTCCTATGTAGTGTACACAGTAATAAAAATGTATTAATTGTGACTACTACCTAAGTTGCACTAAAACGGACACGGACACGACACGGGTACGGGAAAACGCCAACTTAAAAATGGCGGACACGGGGACACGAAAAAGGTAATATAATAAATATATCAAATTAAAGATAATTTTACAATCATTCATTTGATATATGTAGATAAACACTTTAAAAACATAAAACTCACATAAAATGCAAATAAGTACCAAGTCAAAGATAAACATGTTTTTACAAACCAATCAAACCAAACAAAACAAATAAACAACATGAGTATTTAAAAATAGTCATACAAACCAAATAAATAGGTAAATTCAAGTTTGATCATCACACATCATCCATATCACATTCATCATCATCCTCCACTACAAAAGTAATTTCCAACTCGGGCTCATCATCCTTTATATTTTAATAGTCTGACTTTATTTAACTTTATATAACTGTTTAAAATAATTCATTATTAAGCAGAGCACTGCCTTTAGCACGATTATATTGAATTTTCATCATGTTGATTTTTAAAATAAATTTCAAACGAAGCTTATTTTAAAAAAAAATTATATTAAAGGACTTAATAGAAATTAAAAGTTTAAAAATTAGATCAACGAATAGGGGATTTTATAATTACTATCAGATTGTAAATTAAATAGGTTTCTGAGTGGGCAGTGGCTACCGACGAACTCAAGCAAATCGAAAACAAGCTCTACTTCAATGGCGGTAACCCAGCACCAGCAGAGATTTTGTAATTGCAATTCTTGGAGGGATCAGATTCTCTTTCTGATCAATCATCATCAACTTCCATTAATTGTCTACCTTGCTCTTGTAATTGCAATTCTTCGCCTCTTATCACTATTCCTGATGGTATGTTTTTCAGATCTTATTTTTTTTTAATTGATCTGTAGTTCTGTACTTCAGGTTTTAACTGATCCTGTTTTCGAATTTTTATTTATTTTTTTTTTTCAAAAAAAATAAGTCGCGTGTCCTTTTCGTGTCCTTGCCGTGTCCGTCGCGTGTCCTTGCCGTGTCCACATGTCCGGAAAAATATTAAAATATTGGACACTTCATTTGACGAGTCGGACACGGATTTTCGCGTGTCCGTATCCGACACGCAACACGCAGGTCAGATGGCGTGTCCGTGTATCCGTGACTACTACACGATAAGATTTATGCGGGATATATTATCTAATGTCACAAAAATCTATGATGATGTTGTTGAAAAGGTATAT
>NC_080048.1:12742107-12762107 GCF_026212465.1 Amaranthus tricolor
TGGACAAAATTTATGGACTGATTTTTTATTTCCCTTTCTTTTTAAATATTATACCAAACAACTCATACAATAACACTTAATATTACCATTACCGTTTCTTATATGTTTTCTTTCCATTCCCTTTCTACTATTTGTACCAAACGATCCTTTAGTTTACACAACCTTCACCATATTCCTTTCTTACAAGGTTCATCTAAACTATTATGTCGTACATGAAAGCATATAAAGAGCTTTTAAAAAAAAACCCTTTTGATTAGTCCCTTAGGTTGAGTACGGTATTAGTTATTTTTCTTATTTATAATCATCCATCGAACCATCCTCCAACATTGTCTACGCAACACTTCATACACCAAAGCATATCATCCAATAGTAGGTTTGGTGTAACAACGTATCCATAAACAGCATTCCAACATTATTTTCTTCTTTGCACACCAAATTCGACACAAAAACATGTTCCATTATTATCCACATTGGAGATGCAACATAAATCCTAATAGTATTTGTGGCAAGAACATCAATTTCATCCTTGACACCATTGCACAGACCGGAGCTCCTACAATACCAATCCAGCAGAATTCTCCCTAATCCGATCTGCACATCACAAAGCAGAGTATCCCAGCTGCAACACCACCATGTTGATCTGATTTACCCTTGTCAGACGCATATTCACATAGGACATGACATATTTAGAAGTCAACAGTACACAATATCATTTGCAGTTGACTAAACCTGCAACCAAAACCACTCAACTATGAATTAGGTCAATTGAATTATAGATGATATGTCCTAGTATCTTCTTTGCCCAAATGTTGATTCTTATTTTAATTATATATTTGACTTTTTGTAGGTCGGGAGTAATGCCTTCAAACTTTATTTTGTTTTTTTTAATACTATAAACTCCATATAGCACAGAAAAATAGCATCATCCATAACTTCATTGTCCTCTTTTTATGCATCAAACATTTCCATGTAAATATGAAATTGCAACAGTTATCTTGAAATACTCCTTTCATCTCCCAACTTTCAAGAATTTCCATCCAAACATTCGTCTCCAATGCAACAAAACAGAATGGGCACTAGGCTTGTGCTCGATCAATGATACCCTTGTCATATAAGATATCTCCTGTTTTTATTTTTTCAAAGCAAGCTAGCCAAACTATCAGTTGAGCTCTAGGTGGAGCAATGTTCTGCCATATAAACTTGATCACCAATTCAGGTAGTATTGGTTCAGTTCCTTCATAGAATTTTGCTTTGAGGCTCTTGGACGAGAATTCACCATCAACTGACCATTTCCATCTAGCAATATCAATTTTACCCCTTACTGGTTTTTCATGATCAATACATGACTTGAGGTCCTGTAATTCACCTTCCTTCCAATTATATAATCATCTTCATCACTCTAGTTAGGGATGGTCATGGGGCGGGTCTAGAGCGGGTCTGGCCGGACCCGGACCCTTTTATTTTTTATGGATCCAGACCCGGATTCGGACCCTAAGGGTCCAAAATTTTCAGACTCAGACCCAAACCCTACGGATTTGACGGGTCTAGGGTCCTAAATGGGTCCTTAATGGGTCTTATACAAAGCCTCTTTGATTTGTGAAAATTAAACCTTTTGCGAGTCTTTTTGTATTTTTGTAAGCAATTTATTATCGTATTACAAACACTTGTTCGAGTCCATAAAATTCAAATACAAAACAATTACTAAAACGTAAAAACACTTGTCTAAATACATATTTAAAAATCAAATATAAAAGACTAAATGAGATACATAGTTTATATTCAATAACATTACAAAATAATTACTAGATTGAGATTAATGAGAAGGCAAATTAGGCAATCAATATTCAAGGCATTATATATTAATAATTAAAAAATTAATATTAGAATTTAGAAATCCGAAATTCATAATATAAAATTTAAAAGTTTAGGGTCCGGGTCCGGGTCTTCACCTTAGGACCCAGACCCGGACCCGGACCCGTCAAATATTTTTTGGATCCAGATCCGACTCGGATCCGATGGTTCTCAAAAATTAAGACCCAAACCCTTAAAAAAGGGGTGGGTACGGAGCGAGTCCAACAGGTTCCTGAACCCATGACCATCCCTAACTCTAGTTTCATGTCCATACATCTTGATACCAAATGCCAATCTGATTGATGTGTCGATTACCCTGTAAAGTCACTACATATAGTCTCAAGAACATGTTTTTTAAGGGTCGTGGGCAACACTAGGAGTCATACATCTTGATACCAAATGCCAATCTGATTGATGTATCGATTACCTTGTAAAGTCACTACATATAGTCTCAAGAACACGTTTTTTAAGGGTCGTGGGCAACACTAGGATTCTTCTAAGAACAGTATAGATTCACAATTTCCCACTTTTTTCTACAATCCTTCATCCATTAAATATGTTATTTTGGAACTCTCAAAATAGTTGCACATCATCTGTGACCACAATCCCTCTTTGACGTAGTGAAAAGCCTAAGAGGAGGCTTTCCTTCCTTAGATCTAGTGCATAAACATAATAATTATTTTCCATAGTTTTGTATTTTCAAATGAGTATCGCCACCACCATTTGAAGAGCAAGACCAAATTTTGAGCCATGACGTTACCAAAGCTAAGTCCTCTAAGTTCTTTCAGTGGTTCAATCTTGGTCAATTACTGCATGAATAGACTTTCTATCACTAGCAAGACCGCTCTAGAAAAATTTTCTTTGCATTGCTGTGATCGTCAGCATCTTAAACATGCTCATGTAATATATATGAAGTCTATTCAATACAGTCTTAATAAGGGTAAGTTTCCCAGCCCTTGAAAGAATTTTTACTTTCCAATACATAGTTTGTGTTGAATCCTTTCAAGCACAGGTTTCTAAGCATTTTCTCCTTTTGATATTGTTACCAAGTGGCAGGCCTAAGTAAGCATTTACGATGCCTGCAACTAGTAGCTCTAGCAACATTCTGAACCCATTCATGTGCACTATGTATCCAAGTGATAATGCTTGATTTGTCATAGTTCAATCTCAGATTAGACATTAGACTAAACACATTAAGTATACAGAAGTAATTTTTTATCACTTCGGTCTTTTTTAGGACAAAGATCAATGTATCATCGGCAAATTGTAGGTGCTTCACCCTTACATTTTCATTTCGAATCTCCATAGCTTCAATAAGATCCAGAATTTCAGCCTTTCTAAACAGACTGACCAGAGCTTTACTAACCAAAATGAAAAGGTAAGGAGAAAGTGAGTCACCTTGTCTCAATCCTTTTTCCATTATAAATGGTTTTAAAGGAGAACCATTCACCAAAATCGACATTGTTGTTGTGCTTGTTAGAATTAATATGCGGAAGTTGTAGTAGATTATTGATTTTGATTAATAAATATTGAAGATGCTAGTATGAAAAATAAAGAGGAGAGTTGATGGCTTTTGTGAAAAAAGGTTTTTTGTATTATGTGGCTTGGTTACAAATGAGAGCATGCAACACATATATATAGTGCTTCTATGTTGGTGCTTTCACCATCATTATGTTTCTAGTCTTTTCTACAACTTGTAGATAGTTCTAGACTATTAGCTTTAGGGTGTTAGTCTAGATAGTTCTAGGATATCATAGAATTTTTTTACTTACTTCTTGATACATTACTCCCTAGATTTTTCTAGATTACATTATTTAACACTCCCCCTTAATCTGAAAAATCTTGGACTCCTAGCTGTCTTCTGAATTTGATGAACTTTTCTGTTGGAAGTCCCTTGGTAAATATGTCTGCGAGTTGCTCCTCTGTCTTGCAGAATTTTAGCTTGATCTCTTGTTTCTCGACCAATTCACGAATGAAGTGGTGTCGTATCTCAATATGCTTTGTGCGACTATGGAAGACTGGATTCTTTGTCATGGCTATTGCTGACATATTGTCACAATAGATGGTAGTTGCATCTTCTGTCTTTTGTTGCAGATCTTTTAGGATTCTTCTTAGCCATACTGCTTCACATGTCGCGCTTGTCGCTGATACGTATTCTGCTTCTGATGATGATAGTGCTACCGTAGCTTGTTTCTTTGATGACCATGAGATAGACTTGGACCCTAGCTGGAACACGTATCCACTTGTACTTCTTCGATCGTCGATGCTTCCTGCCCAGTCACTATCCGTGTAGCCTATGAGCTTGTAGTCTGCTTCGGACTCGTACATTATCCCATAGCTTTTTGTTCCTTTGATATACCTGAGTATCCTCTTGGCTGCTGCTAAGTGAGCTTTGCTTGGCTCACTCATAAACCTTGAGATGATGCTGACTGCATGAACGATGTCTGGTCTTGTATTTGTAAGATATATGAGAGATCCAACTAAACTTCGGTAGATTGATGCATCCACCTTTTCTTTTCCATCATTCTTTGAGAGCTTCTCATTTGTAGCCATTGGTGTAGCCATTGGCTTACAATCGCTCATGTTGAATTTTTTGAGCATATCCTCGACATATTTTTCTTGTGAGAGAAATATTTTACCTGGATTTTGCTTGACTTGCATGCCAAGGAAGTACTTCATAGCTCCGAGGTCTGTCATTTCATATTCTGACATCATTGTCTTTTTGAAGTCTTCTATCATCCTCAGATCGGTGCCTGTGTAGATTAGATCATCTACGTATAGGCATAAGATGAGAAACTTTGGCCCTTGGGTCTTGATATAGAGTGATGGCTCATTTGGGCTTTTTACAAAGCCATTTTGGAGAAGATATCCATCGATTTTGCTGTTCTAGGCCCGAGGGGCTTGCTTGAGCCCATAGAGGGCTTTTCGAAGGCGATACACCTTATCTTCTTTTCCTTTGATTATATATCCTTGAGGTTGTTCGACATATACCTCTTCTTCTAGCTCCCCATTGAGAAATGCTGATTTGACATCTAATTGATAAACTTGCAATTTAAATTGGGCTGCTAGAGCTAGGACTGACCTGATTGTCTCCATACGGACAACTGGAGCATATGTCTCGTTGAAGTCAATTCCAGGTTGCTGTGAGTATCCTTTTGCAACTAGACGAGCTTTGTACTTTTGAATGGAGCCATCTTCATTGTGCTTGATCTTGTAAACCCATCTGAGACCGATCACGTCCTTGTCTTGAGGTTTGTCAACAAGCTCCCATGTGTCATTCTTTTCTATCATCTTAATCTCCTCGTTCATGGCTTCGATCCATCTTTCTTCTTGAGCTGCTTCTTCAAAGTTTTGTGGTTCTCCTGCAAAGAGTGCCATGATGGTGTGATTGCATTGATAATCTTCCAAGTACCTTGGTGGACATCGATCTCGTTGTGATCTTCGAACTTGTTGAGCTGGGCTTGAGTGACTTGGCTCCAACCTTGAGCTTTGTGATGTAGATGGACTTCTTGGGCTCCTTGATGGTGTTCTTGGATTGGTTGATGGTGATGGACTTGCAGATGATTGAGTTGGTGACTGAATTGGATCTTCTCCTTCATCTGGGCTTGGTGGTGGAATGACTTCTACTGGAACTTCAACATCGTTCTCGTTCCATTGCCATTGCGCCTTTTCATCGAATATGACATCTCTGGAGATGATCAACTCCTTGGATTTGGGCTGATAGAGACGATATCCTTTAGACTCGTCACTGTATCCAATGAAGATACATTTTTCTCCTTTTCCGTCTAGCTTATCCCGATTCTCCTTCGGGACGTGGGCATATGCAATGCACCCGAAAACTTTGAGGTGCTCAACCCTTGGCTTTCTTTTGTGCCAAGCTTCATACGGCGTCATGCTTCTTACCGCTTTTGTGGGAGACCTGTTAAGTATGTAAATAGCTGTGTGGACAGCTTCTGCCCAAAAATGTTTAGGCAGATTTTTTCCTTGCATCATACTCCGAGCCATTTCAGCAATTGTCCTGTTTCTCCTTTCTGCAACACCATTTTGTTGTGGTGTGCGTCTGACTGTGAGCTCCTTTTTGATGCCGTGTTGTTTACAAAATTTGTTGAATTCATTGCTTGTGAATTCTCCCCCACGATCGGTTCTTAGAACCTTTATTGAATGCCCACTTTGTTTTTCTGTTAGGGCTTTAAATTGCATGAAGTGGGATAATGCTTCTGATTTTTTCTCCAAGAAATACACCCACATCATGCGTGAAAAATCATCCACAATCAACATAAAGTATCTTTTTCCGCCAAGAGACGGATTCCTGGTAGGACCCCATATATCAGCATGGACAAGCTCTAATGGAGCTCTAGCCCTCCATGAGTAGGTTGGGAATGGTGATCTATGCATTTTGCCATAGATACAACCCTCACAAATTTTCTTTTCATTAGTGATTGGTGGTAGCCCAATCACCATTTCTCTATTTTTTAACAGTTTTAAACTGTCAAAATTTAAATGTCCGAATCTCAAATGCCACAATTCGGATTCATTCACCATTGTACTTAGGGCAGTATTAAACTCCAATTGCATTTTAAGTGGAAAAATTTTATTTGGAGCCATTTTAGTGGTAGTGATTAATTGCCCCTTTTTCTTATCATATATGTGGCATTGATTATTATCAAATTTTACCATATAGCCTTTTTGGACTAACTGACCCACACTTAACAAATTTTGTGCTAGCCCAGGGACATAAAAGACATCGGGGATGAATTTAGAGGAGCCGTTTTTTGTTTTAACAACAATTATTCCTTTTCCGGCAACTACTTGGTTACTCCCATCACCAAGTGTTATTTGTGATTTTATATTTTCATCAAGATTAGCAAATGAATTTTTATTTCCGGTCATGTGGTTGGAGCAACCACTGTCAATGTACCATGTGTCAGTTTGCTCTTCTTGAGCATTCAGACATGTGTAAAATAATTGATCATTATTTTCTGTGAAATTAGCCTCTTCCTTTTGCCGGAAATAACAATCTTTTTCAAAATGAGAGTGTCGAGTACATCTTTTGCATTTGTACCGACAATCTCTTGTATTATGATTGTTTTTCTTGCATAATATGCAATAAGAGTTGTTATCTCGGCTCCCTTGATTTTTATGATTTCCTCTCCCCCTACCACGGTTGTTAAAATTGCCCTTTTTTGGTTGAAAATTATTACCGTGGCCATTTATATTTTTTCCATTATTAGAAAATTTTAATTTAGCCTGAAAAGCTTGTTCAATTGGTTGCTCTTCAAATTTACGCATTCTTTCTTCATGTGCTAATAAAGAGCCCATTAATTCAGTCATGGTGAGTGAACTTAAATCTTTATTAGATTCTTCTATAGCAGCCACAATATGATCAAATTTTTTGGTTAAAGTTCTTAATATTTTTCGAATTATTTTAACATCTTCAATGGTGTCTCCATTGGATCGAATTTGGTTAACAATATTTGAGACTCGGTCGGTATATGATTGAATTGACTCATTATCGGTCATTTGCATACTATCAAATTGACCCCATAAAGATTGTAGTTTGAAGAGTATTACCTTTTCCGAGCCTCGATATTTTGTCTCCAAAGTGCTCCATGCCTCCTTTGCAGTTGTGGCGGTTATGATTGTTGGTAGGATCGTCTCATCTACTCCACGATATATTATAGAGAGGGCATAATGATCCCTTCTTTTGTTTTGCTTGTATTGACACTTTTTAGTGTCATCCCAAGAAGCCTCTTCATTGGCATCTTTGGGTTGTTCATAACCATCTTGAATAATTTCCCATATATCTTGGGTAATGAAAATTGATTTCATTTGCATACTCCATTGATCAAATTTCTCCCCTTTAAATATAGGTACCCAATTAACTTGGGGATTAAATATGTTTGTGTTTGTGTTTGAATTGAGGTTAGGGGAGGCCATTTATATATATGTGGAGTTGGTATTGATATGAAATTTGGATGATATATGATTGAAAAAAAAAGGCTTTGGATTAGTGGCTCTGATACCAAATGTTAGAATTAATATGCGGAAGTTGTAGTAGATTATTGATTTTGATTAATAAATATTGAAGATGCTAGTATGAAAAATAAAGAGGAGAGTTGATGGCTTTTGTGAAAAAAGGTTTTTTGTATTATGTGGCTTGGTTACAAATGAGAGCATGCAACACATATATATAGTGCTTCTATGTTGGTGCTTTCACCATCATTATGTTTCTAGTCTTTTCTACAACTTGTAGATAGTTCTAGACTATTAGCTTTAGGGTGTTAGTCTAGATAGTTCTAGGATATCATAGAATTTTTTTACTTACTTCTTGATACATTACTCCCTAGATTTTTCTAGATTACATTATTTAACAGTGCTCACACAATTCATTACCCAGTTAATCCTTTTACTACCAAATTAAGCCCATTTTTGCATGACTTGTTTCAAGAATTCCCATCTAACAGAATTTTTGAAAGTCAAGTTTAAGTAACGCACTTGGTTTTCTTTTCCTTTTTAACCATTGTAGCGATCCATTTACTACTAATAACCCATCCAAGATTTGTCTGTGTATCACAAATGCGCTTTGTGATTCTTCATTAAGCAGAGCAATTACCTCTCTACGTCTTGTGGATAGTAATTTTGCAACAATCTTATACATGGAACCCACTATACTAATAGGCTTATAGTCATCAATGGCTTTTGGGTGTTGAATCTTGGGGATCAAACACACCCATGTTGTATTAACCTTTTTAATCGACCTTCCATCATCCATAAATTCAACCACAAAGCTGTATATTTCTTCCTTAAACTCCTATTATGTTTATATACAATATTAATAATTATTATAATTTCTAATAATATAATAATTACTTAAAAAATAATATAAAAGAGAAGTATATGTTGCGATTCTTTGTTGTTACTACAGTTATAAATATGTATGTTAATTCAATCTTCCTTAAATTTTGTTTGTGCAGATCAATTTTCCAACTCTTGTAGGAAATAAGGCAACATGGATTCTTCAAGACACTATAACAATAATGGGATTAATTTAATCTTTTATCCACTTGAAGAATCTTGATATAGTTAGTTCTCATGATTAGTGCTGCGCTTGAATGACCAATGATATTTCTCTTGCTAATACTTTGATTTTAGGCTATAGTAAATGTGGAGACTTGATATTAGCTGTAGTATATATGGAGACTTGATTTTAGTTATGGGTGTATTTGGTATAATATACTCTAAATCAAGAGCACTTGTTTCGTGGAATAGTTTGATTTCTGGACACACTTTAACTAGGAACTATCATAGATTATTTAGTCTACACTGATGTATGTTATCGAATAATGATGGACATAAACCAAATATAACTTAACATTAGGATATCATCATATCACTATTGAGCAATGGATGGAAAAAGAAAGAGAAAAGAAGATGAAAGAAGGGGGGACAGTGGATGGTAGAATGAGAGCAAAGGTGAAGGAGAGTAATTTGGATAAGGTCAATGTAATCAAGTTGAGTCAATAATCATTAAAATGTCCCATTGTCAGATTTTAGCGATATACAATAGATGTACTTTTCCATTTATGATTAGTCTAACTCAGTAAAATTATTTTAAGTTATAATTAATAAATAAACTAAACCATGTTATTATAATTTACAAATAAATTTTTATATTATACTTCCTCCTATTCAAGCTATTAGTTCAATTTGACTTTTGACACTATTCATCAATTATTCTCGACTTATATTTTATTCTTAATTTATAAGTTATAACATGGTCAAGTGAAATATTATTTGATTCTTTTAAATGCAAAGATCATTAATATCAACTTTTTATAATTTTTAGTTTTATCTTTGGTACCCCTGTGTTTTTTCGATTATCAATGGTACCCCTAGCATTTCATGCTAATTACAACCATGACATTATTCAAGTTTTTGTTGTTATTTTACCGTTTATTTTTGAATTTGACCTAACCGTGGTTAGTTTATACTACCTCCTATTCATCTAAAATGAGACATTTTCTTTTGGGACACTATTAATCTATCACTCTTAAATTGCATTTTATTATTAATCTATAAGTTAAAACATAGTCATGTGGCATCTTATTTGATTCTTTTTGATGTAAAGATTGTTAATATCAAATTTTTATAATTTTTAATTATAAATAACTCGATATATTAAGGATCGAATAATTGCATTAGATAGTGTGCATAAAGTAAATGTCCCATTTTAAATGAATAGGAGGTACTATTTGTTTATATACCCACGCTCATCAGTTTTTAAAATACACGTTTCTTCATCTTTCCTTTCCCCCTTTCCTCTTCGTTCTCTCCATCCATGGTCGCTTCTTCAAGATACTCTTCATTTTGCGATAAGGTTATTCTAAAACTTCTAGAAGATCCCTGGTAGCCCTAACGTTAATTCCATTGAAGTTGGTGATAGCTGGGGTAAGGTTGAATGGAATGGGGTTCACATCATCATCAACATTCAACACAAGTTGTTTCTCACAAGGTACGTTAAGGGTTGGAATGAACATCATAACATCATCATCATCAAGGCCCCGCCAAAAACAAGAGCACCATGAGCAATGGCTCCAGGCCCTATGTTTTGGGAGGCCCACTTTTTTTAATATGTTTGATGAATGCAGTAATAAAAGACTAACTATTTCTACCCATTCTCGCTGCTGATTTCACTTTTATTTCCCATTAGTCATTAAGTCCGCTTTAACTCCCCACGTACTTTATTTAAAAAAATATAAGACTCCTCAACTACTCAACCTTTGTGCTCTTCTATCTTCTCAAGTCCTAAGAACCAATGTTTTGCCTTAAAAATGCAAATGCCTAAGCTTTTGGCTAAGTGGTTATTGGTAACTAGTAAGAATATTGCTTTGAATTTTCTACTTTACAGTTGCTTTCAAGAAGCATTTCGCTTACAATATTAATGTGTTGTATGTTGCTAGTTTGATGTATTTTGATGCTTTTCATTTTACTAATCTAACGTAATTTGATCATTTGTAGAAAATTAATTATATTGAGGACAAATTATCAATTGTCAAGTAATTTGAGAACTTGATTAAATTGGCTTCAGCCTCCAGATGATGTTGGATAGCTGAATATTTGACTTTGTTGCTTTGGATTAATCAAATATTTCAAGGCCATGAACTCGTAAATTCAAAATCTAATATTGTTTTAAAATATAAATACATAATACTATTTTGTTTTATTTAAAATGCCCATATTTTTATTTTCGCTCTGGGCCTCAAATATATCGGAGACGACACTGTCATCATCATCATTAGGTTCTGTAGGGGTTAGATTTGGGTTCACATCTTTCTGGGCATTCTGCTTTAATGTTTCTCTAAGCCTCCTTGCATCATCAATCAAGGTATTAGGCTTTGTGTCCCATACATGAATGCAAATGGTGTTCTTACCCTTATGCTTACTAAACATCTCCAATAATGTTTTACCATCACCTATTTAAACATGCCTCTTTTTGTGTAAATAACTAAAATTAGGATGTTTAGGCATCAAATGTTGCTCACTCTCAGTAGTATCCCAATAATCAATGATCATATCAAGCAAATTAACTAAGTTTACATCATCAATAAAAACTTTAGTTTCTTTGCCCTTGTACAAAAATTTCAACACCACACTATCCATTTCAAATCTATTAACAGAAACACAAACAAAAATACATCAACCATCCATTTGAGTATTTAATCATAGAACTCAAGTCCAATACACAACACAACAATCCCACACACAACACAATCAAATTTCAAAAAAGCCCTAACTTTTATGGTTTAGGGCATCAAATTAAATTACGCCTCAGAACTCTTTAAAAACACATAATTCACGAACAAAATCCTAATGATCGCAAAATTTAGGGCAAAAACTCAGAATAATTGAACCATTAGTCACGAAAATAAAAGCAAGAACTCAAACAACACAACAAGGTGCATAAAGACAAAAATGGAAGAAGGAATGGGGAGCTTACTAATGGGAAGAAATGCAGCAATAATGAAGATAGAGCTTTATTGGAGCTTTAGCAATGGAATACTTGACTCAGTAGCTTGATGATGAAGACAAAGCAAGTAGGTATGAGTGAGGAGAGAAAAAGAAGAGCCAAAGGAAATAAATAATAAAATTGACCATGATTTGTTTTTCAAAGAATTTAACGATAAGAACGACGAAAATGTTATGGTTGTAATTAACATAAAAAAAAAAAAACCAAAGGGGTACCGAAGATAAAAGTGCAAATACACGATAGTAAACGAACCGAAACTAAGGGTTTGAACTTGGAAATACAAAAGCAATGGCCAACAAAGGTGGAGCCGTGGTAAGAGCTGCGGAGATGGAGAAGATGAGTGTTGAGCAGCTGAAAATGGTGAAAGAACAATCAGATCTAGAACTCAATCTTCTTCAAGATAGTCTCAATAACATTCGTACTGCAACTAATCGTCTTGAAATGGCTTCTACTGCTCTTCATGATCTTTCTCTTCGTCCTCAAGGTGGGATTATCTTTTTTTTTTAATCGTATTCTTTTCCATTTTTATAATGAAAATGGTGTTAATAAGATGGTGATGAACAGGGAAGAAAATGTTGGTTCCGCTTACGGCGTCGCTTTATGTTCCTGGTACTCTTGATGATGCCGATAAAGTTCTAGTCGACGTAGGAACTGGTTATTTTGTTGAGGTTTGATGTTTTTCCTATCTTCTGTTTGATTTAATTGACTTTTAAACTATTAGAAACATTAGTTTCAATTGGTATAATTGAGGGTATAACTTCACTTCAATTGCTTGCTTAATTGGGATTTAGTTGTGGCGCTGATAATGTAATTTCAATCTTCAAGTTTGAACTATTGATATGATTTTTGAACTTGTCTAATTCGTTTCCTTGTCTAATTCGTTTCCTTGATCCTTATGATGGTAATTGCTTTTAACTATTTACTTTTGTTCTGAGCTATGTGTAGTATATTTTTTGGAATTGAATTTGTGCTGGTTTAGGTCCAATTGTATCCGCAATTTTTAAATTGTTAGAACTTGAATATTTTACTATTTTTATTGGCTTTGTTTAGATTTAATTGTTAAGTTGACAGTATAATTTGAACTTGAAATTTCAACTCGAAATCTCACTGATTTGAGTTTGGTGATAATGTTTTTTCTTAGTGTAAAGTAAAAAAAAATGTAAACTTGAGTTGACTTATAGTAGTTTTCCTACTCTTAGTCCTGCCTTTGTTCCTCTCCTCTATTGATCAGTTCCATACCTTTCTATTTGGATTGGATGGGAGTTTTCCGGTTCAGCTTGTACAAAGTCAGTTTAGCGTTATTGTGTGATGGCTATTTATGCATCTATTCTATGTGTGGCTTGCTCGTGTTATTGCTTCTTTGGGAAATATGTGTTTTTCTATTCATTTTGTGCAATTCATTATTGTGGAAAATATGTTGCAATATTTATTTGTAGTATTTTACTTGTATATTGTACTTCTATATGTTTGTTTTCATTGCTTAATTGGCATACAACTTGGTTTTGATTTTCTTTTGTTTTGTATATGAATTAGAAAACAATGATTGAAGGTAAGGATTATTGTCAACGCAAAATCAACCTGCTTAAATCGAATTACGATCAACTTGTTGAGGTAATTTCTATTATTTCTTTTTTATTCCCGTCTTTATTGACCACTAGGCTGTAATTTGTTGTTATCAAAGATATACCATCCCCCTTGAATATACCCTTATCTCTTTCCCTCCATTGTTATATTGGATAGACAATGGACTTCAATTTTTAGATTGTAGTATTCGAGCTATAATACAATAGAATATGCTATATCTGATTGATTATGATTATTGATATGTGGACAATATATTTGGATGTTGGACCTTCACATGGTAATCTATGTTAGATGCCTACTTACTATCAATTTGGATTTTTGAACTTGATGCATGTATACATTTAAGTACAAGTTGGGTGAAGGCACTTCACTGTATATGCACTGTTTTATGGTGTCTTTTAGTTATGGATATATATGACCATGTTCTCTCCTCATCTATATATGAAACATGATATGTACATATATATATATGCACACACATACACTAGTTAATTATCCAGGTAATGTCTAAGCCATTTTGTCAGTTTTCATTGTTGTTTCTACTTTATGATTGAAATTCTTTATGTTCGAACTAGTGAAATTATACTAGTACTAAATTACACTTGTTAGGATAAAAAATTTGGGGGTTTAGTTTCATTAACTAAGCAACTTGAAAAATAGTCTTATTAGGAAAATAGATTATCCAAGACATATTAGAATCATCATACATTACTTGACGTGTACATGGATCAATTTTTTTTCAAACTCGAAATCCACTTATATCTCATGGAAAAATAATGGGTCTCAATCTAAAAATATAACTTAGGGACCTAAAAATGACTTGATTATTAAATAAATGGAACAGGCTTGACCAACTCATTTAATCAGCCCTTTTTGAGTTCCATCCATTATTAAGTTTAGGGTTAATATTTTCAAGTTAATCTTCTATTTGTCGGTTTGTTTCTCAAATTCCTTGCTAAAATTTTTGAACCAAGACCAATAACTACGTATTATTTGTACAGTCATACCATGGATTCTTGTAGAATAAAAAAAATATTATTATGTTTGTTAACTATAAGAAAAAAGAAATGAAACTTTTGACAATCAAAAAATAGCTTTAACCCTATCTTTATACTCTATAGTCTTCGGAGCAAACTTCAAATGACTCGAGTCTAGAGTGATGTGACATAAAATTGACTCAACCTGAAAAACTCAAACCATAGCGATAGTTTTGGAAAGTATAGTTACATGCATTGATGTTTGATTTAACTTTTCAACGGTGACATTTAGCTTGGATCACATAATAAATGACCTAGGTTGCTATGTTTTGTATAACGATTAGGCAACCTCATCTTGTTGCGCATTGAGTAGGAAATTGATGGTAATGATTAAAATCAAGTAGATTTATTTAGCAAATTGTAGAGAAATGTGCCAAAATACCATAACTTTTATGAAATAATGAAGAATGTTGATGAATGTAAATAGTTGAATGTGTTTTTCATGAATCGTAATCGTATATTGACTGTAGCCTAAAAAAAATTACAACTCTATATGATAGATGCGCAAGTTTTTGAGAGGCTTGTGGCTCTCCTAGAAATGAATTTAGAAACTTATTGAAAATCTTTTACAAAATGTATGAATATCTTTCTGTTACCCTCACTTTTATGATTACAATTTTTTCTCTAATCTTAATCCTCCTAACTAATTATTAATTAGTATTTACTAGACATTTCTTATTTAACCCTCCAAAGCTATGCATGACACATCCCTTATGAGTTTTGAATATTTATTTAGATATTAAACGGAAACATTAATATGTTAAATGAGAGAGTAGAAGAAATGCACACAGGAAAAGCCTATGTTGCCTGAATGCGGCAAATTGAGGGTATTATAGAAAAGGAGAGTGAGAGCGTAGGGTGGTTGGCAGATGCAAAAGGAAAATGCTTTGAGTATTGTTTTCCTTCTTTTCTCTCTCTTCTTTACCCATCCTTATATTTGTCTCTCTTTTCACGTGCTCACTTAAATATATGAGATTCAACTTACTATTATATAGGATTTACTCTATTACACCCTTTTTAAAATTGAAACTTGAGGTCTTCATGTGGAGTAGCATATGACAAAGTACAACGGAAAGTACCTTGATGGCTTGTGGCAAAACGATATGCCACATATGTTTATGAGTTAATGAGTTATGTTGAAGAACTAGATTTGTCGAAAGATATAATGCCACTATAATAATTATGAGAAAGTTGCCAATATTATTACATAACACGTCAGAGAAGTATCATGTAGCTATGATGTAGATGCTTATATAGGTCTACCTCATTTTTTTGATTAAAAGATCACTGCGCCTGGTATAGGGAATAATTATCTTGTAAAGGAGGGTATGGTGATTAGGATTAAACTTGTATATTTAATGATCCTCTTTACAATACTATGGTAGGTTTAGAGTTTGAAGCTAAAATTGTATGACCTGTGTTGTAGATGATAAGGAGTTTGGACTATTGTTACCTGGAACGCAATATGCTAGATGATAAGTGACTTTGGAGTTGTATTAGTAATTTACTAATAGCATTTATGATAAGATCCCTCAAGAAAGTTGAAATCTATCATTAGTAGTGGAATGAAGTTTTCAAAAGGCAAGATTATAGCAAATTGAGCGAATATTATTAAACATTTTATGTCAGAATATATTCTTTCTAGGTCTTCATTTAAGATAATTACATTCCCTTGTCTTTGTTATTAGTCTTTGGTATCGTTGGTGTTCTAGGTTAATTACTTCCTCTTTCCTCATCTAACCCTCCATCAGATTTGTCTTAGCACGCCCAGTGGGGAGCTTTTGATGTGAGGTCCTCCTAAGGGGTGGCATGTTCGAGTTGTAAGACAATGTCAATGCCAAAGCCTTAATCCCAACCTTGAGAAGAGTAATAATAACATTCATTATTAACCCCATTAAAGATATTCGCGAAGAACCAAATAAGGTGTGAAGTTCAAATATACTCCTATATTGAGTTAAACAGTGGAAGTGTACTATTGGGTTGAGTATAGTATACGTCTCCTTTAATAGTTATTTCCAATATACAAGGCTTTATATTTTCGTCTCTGAATGAAGTGTTTTTTTTCTTCGCTAATGTAGTACGAAGGGTTTGCATAGGCTAGATGGCCAACCAACATGGTGATTTATCCAAGTTTAGCTGCTCCTACAGAGAGCAATTTCAAATCCAATTGTGTTCAACCACGAATCTTTTTGTGCTTCATGTTTCTCAAGACATAGAACTCCTCCAGTTTCCTTCAGGAAGCATTGATGGTTCTTTTGGCAAGTTTTATTAGGACCACTGTCACCTGATTTATTTGTTGAAAAGTTACAGGATTACAATTTACAATTCACTATACGAAGTCATGTGTTTCATGTCGTAGTTAGTGGGGGGAGACGGTCGCGGTAACGGTCGCAAACGGATATCGCAGTCAATATGACGTATATTTCTCAAAACCTAGAACTCCCTTTACGATACGCTTATGACACAGTGATGCGACCTTGTTTTTACACTATGCACCTATACTTTGACATCTTCAAAATCCTATTACCTTTGGTTGCATTATAATCAAGGTTGTTAGGATCGGGATTTTACCTAAGATCGTTGAAGGCGTAGGATCGAAATCGGTAGAATCGAATCGCAGGATCCTGTGATAAATATTGTTAGTGTGCTTTTGATAACTGATTATCAATTGTATTTATCTTTTCTGAAGTTTTAAGGTGTAAATAAAAATTCATTTGACTTCATCTATTATATTTTAAAATAAAATCATTTTAATAATAATTTTTAAACTGCAAATGAAAAAAAACTTAGAATTTTATAGTAGTAAAAATAAGATTATGTAGATATATGTTTGTACGTTAGTGAATGTATTATATGAATTTTTTTACGATTGAAAAACTACCTTTGTAAATACCAACATTAAGATGCTACCTAGAATCTAGATTTGTCGCCCATTTTTAGATTATAAGATTGTTAAATGTTAGATTAGGACCAGGATTCTAATAACTTTGATTGTAATACTCTTTTTGGAGGAACGAGTATTGATGAAAAGTATGATATCAAAGTACGATAGCAATAATTGCCTAATTTTGTGAAGTAAATGTTAAATTGAAGTTTCATAGACTCATATTTATCTAAAACCTATGCTCAATTTGATTGAACACATCAGGAGCTGTGATATCTTAAGGTTGACATACGAAGTAGTTTGCTTCGATGCACAAAAAAAGTGTCACCTTTCCATTGGAGAGGTTGTGTCACTAGTGCTTTACTAAATAGTTGGACTTTTTATCATAACTGTGTGTATTTGTTTGATTAAGTATTTGAGCAAAGTTAAATAAGATAGCCTATGATTACTATGATCCTAGAAAGTATTCTCGGCTCAACGGGTAATGAGTGAAGACAACCGAAGTCAAATATAGCCTGTCAACTGTCTTCTGAAGTACTTGATATAATATTTTTTTCCTCTTTTGTCTTGAAATTATTTATAATTGTGATGTTCACCTGTCCCTTGGTACTTATTTCTTTGCTGCAAATTTCACCCTTTCATCTCAAAGAACTAGTAGCACATGCAAGATTCCTCTTAAGCGATGCTACAGTCCTGAACAGAATTAAAGTGGAGTTTGAAACTTCTTTGTATTGATTTAAATGAGTGAGATAGAAGAGAGAAGGCACATAATTTAAATGAATGAGAGATCAAGAGGAAGATACGTAAGAGAAAGGGTTTTTAGTCATATGCGATGGAGCTTATAACCAAATAAATAGGCGTAGCAGGCTCATTGGAATTACAAAATTAGGATTATAGAGAAACTAGGAGCTGGACAGGGAAGTAACTATGTTAATTCTTGAAATTCAAAAAAAATATAGGGGGAGAACTTCATAAGCTGTATGGGCTAATGTTGTATCCTGTAATGCAGGTTGCGTCAAAGAAAAAAGTTATTGCCGATGAAGCAGGAATTGTATTACAGGCCAAGCTAAAGCAGCTGGCATCAAGTTCATGAGCATTTGCTTGCTTTGTTTGTGACTTGTGTTTTGTAATTCTGGATTATGGATTTCTAGATGATAGTTTCCAATCTGTTTTGTGTAGTTGTACATTTGCTTCTTCCACTCTTCCCTTAACTAGGTAAAGCATTCCACACATTTGTTACTCTGGAATTTGAAGCTTCAGGTATTTTTGCAAATTAGTTGGTGGGGCGCTTTCTCAATTAAATCCTATTTTATTTTGAAAATTGCCAATTAACATGTAATATATTCACAATTGAGAATAAGGTCTAGTTTTAGTTCGAGCAAGTACTGCCTTTTTCGGACATGATTCTCAAATTGAATCTCATCTAATCTTCCTCTTTTTTCAACCTACCCTATAATAAAAAAAATCTAGTAATCAAATTGAAGTTAAAAAATCTAGACTTCAATTGAGTTTGGTTGTTATTGTAGTTAAAGTGATGAAAAATGGAGTGAAGCATAATATAGAAATTCAAGATCAATGTTCAAAAGCAAAATAAAAGCTAACTAAATAACGGATAAGATAATCAAGTAGCAATTGATAATAAATCAACAAACAAATGAAATTCATACTTCACCTCCCAACAACGTTAATAATGCAACAACTCGCTAACTTTATTTACTCCTTCAACACTACTATAAGATTAAATTACTAAAAGATCTTTAATTTGATTAATTAATTACACAAAAACTTGATCATTTCAAAAAAATTGAAATAGCCAAATATGAGAGAAATTGGGTTCATTACAATATGAATAAAACAATGAAACCATCTACTATTACAAAATAATTAAACTACTTCCACTTAGTGATGGCCATGGTTCGGAATGAGCCACTTTGGTTTCGGTTTCATTCGTTTCAGTTTCTAAAAACTGAAACCTAATTTGGACCGTTAGGTTTCGATTTCAAGCTATCCAGACGGTTCCTTAGCAGTTCATGAAGCGGTTTCTAGCTGTTTAACTTTTGGGATGGGCGGGTTGGACCATCAATTCAATTCTTATTTTTGCTTAAATATAATAAAAAAAGTCATACAAAATACAATAATAATGTAATCAATTTTTATGGACCCGATTCGGTTCTACGGGCCGGTTCCTTCTAATGGTTCCATAGGTTCTTCGACGGTTCGAAATCAATTTTGTTCAAGGTAATCCGCCTATGGCCATCACTTTTGCCACTCAGTAACATGTTTAAAACTCCAAACCATAGAGTTCGCCAACCAATCAAAATGCAAAATTGTTGAATTGATTTTTGCCTGCCATTTGGACCTATTTCAAATTAAAAAGTTGTCAATACTTATGCTTAGAATGAAAAAGCAGCGACCCATTTAAGTCAACGCAAATAATTAAACTCATAGCTTCACCATACATTATCATACTTCTGTTCAAGAAATATAATTCTCTCATATTCTAATGGAATGTCTCATTTGATGATAAATTAATGTTAAGAAAAAGAAGGAAGAAATCATATGTATGGGCGGATTTAGGCTTGGGCACCCCCTAATACGTACTCCAGAAATAATTTTT
>NC_080048.1:12776752-12801752 GCF_026212465.1 Amaranthus tricolor
TCTCAAAATCCTTGCAACACCCACGAATACGACACAGCCGCCTCATCTCGCATCAAACAAAACGCAACCAAGAAGTTGTGATTGGTTGGCGTCATTTCGATCACTTCACATAATGGCCACTTTTGTTTGTTCGTTTTGTACATTGTATCTATCTGCTCAATTGCCCTTCGATATCCAAGTCTGTCCAGACCACGTAATTAAGTTCTGTGGCCATATGAAGACAGTGTTGAAGAGGAGTCCTACCCTCCATCTCTTCCCTCCTTATTGATTGCTTAATATTATATATCTGATTCATACTAGCATAAAAACTAGGAAAATTATCTCTAATAGAATTCATAATAAAGGCCAGTTGCATTCCGGTTGCACTAAGCTGTCGTATGTGTTCCCGAATATCTACATTGATCCTATTCGCCCTTACATGACCATCTCTGTAGACTAACAATGGGTGCTTATGTTTTCCTTTTTCCCCGGGACACAGCCTTACCGTCCAACATCTTTCTGGTGGTTTACGACTACTTCCTATAATCAAAAATTTACACCCACAACTTCTACATTTAGAACTAGGTCGGGCAGTATTATCTATATTATGTACATCACCCTTAATATTACCATAGCGGTGACATCTTAAATAGACACTAACTCTAGAACGTCCTTCTTTCTTTTTATAAGAAGCACGTGTAAATTGAAAACCGATTGTTATTGCTATCGCATCGGCCCAACTATATAACTCATCTACGGAAATAAATTCTCTATCCGTAACAAAGCTACCATAGTAGTCTACTTGTCTCCAAAGTTTTCAAACTCCTGCAAATTGAAATATAAATAATATAAATTAATTACATTAATTACATAAATAATATAAATAATAATTATAACAAAAATTAATAACAATGACAATAACAATAATAATAATAATAATAATAATAATAATAATAATTACGTAAATAAAAAAATTAAAAAAAATTAAAAAAAATAAATTATCAACAATAATAATAATAATGGCAATAATAATAATAATAATAATAATAATAATAATGATAATAATAATAATAATAATAATAATAATAATAATAATAATAATAATAATAATAATAATAATGATCATAATAATAATAATAATAATAATAATAATAATAATAATAATAACAATAATAATAATAATAATAATAATAATAATAATAATAATAATAATAATAATAATAATAATAATAATAATAATAATAATAATAATAAAATAACGATAACGAAAACAACAACAACAACAACAACAACAACAACAACAACAACAACAACAATAATAATAATAATAATAATAATAATAATTAAAAAAATACGTAAATTTAAAAAAAAAATACTAATCGCACAAAAATGGGCGACTGGACCATGGTTTAGTCGCCCAGTTTTGTACGATTGAAACATGGTCCAGTCACCTAGTTTTGTGCAACTGAATCATGGTTCAAGCGCCCAGTTTTATGCGATTTATTTATTATTATTTTTTTAAAATTTCCAACGATTCAAATCGAAAAATTTACGTACCGCATCCAATTCATAGTCGCTTTCGTTAGCCATATTTAACCAATTACGGGTGACAACTTCTTTAAGAGTTTTTAGAGAGATAGTATCGTGTTTGAATTCGTACTTCATACGCATCTCAGAATTCGATATATATAGACAAATCTTCCACATTAAATTGTTAATAGTGTTATTAAGTGTGATTTACATTTATTAATTAAGTTTGAAGTGCAGTGACAATTTTGTAATTTTTTAAACTCCAGGGGCAAATACGTAATTTTGAGGTGGTGGCGATAAAATCAAAAGGGGTGGCAATATTTAGTAACCCCTTTTTACAATACATAATTTTCTCAGGGGTGACGATAAAATGAAAAAGCTGAAGAAATTTAAGAATTGGGTTTTTATACTTGAAGTATGGAAAAAAATAGTAAGTAGTGTATATAGGAAATTTTAAGTTCAATGACGAAATCGTAATTTTTTGAAAATCCAAAAGCAAATACATAATTTTATCAGATAGTGACGATAAAATGAAAAAGGTTACGAAATTTAAAGATTGGGTTTTTATACTTGAAGTATGGAAAAAAATAGTAAGTAGTAACGTATAGAAGAAGCATGAAACGAACAAGACGAGCAAAATATGACCGTTGTAGAAATCTAATGCACCCACTTTCCGTTTTCAAACTTAATGCATCAGATTAGATTTTCATAATCCAACAATTAAATTTGTAATCCACCGCTCATAACACTCTTATTCCACTTGCTTTATCAAAAATAGGTATCCATCAAAAATAATCCCAGAATTATTCTTCCATTTTTTTTCTCTCTCTTTCTTCTTCCATAGGTTAAACAGAGTTGTATTCGATTGCACAAATAGAAATCCCAAGTGGGCTTTTGTTTTTGTTCATGTTCATGTTGCTTGAAGAAATTAACGAATCACGATGTGACAATGATAAAATTATGAAGGTTGAATAACAATTTGAATAGCATTTTCTTCAAGATCTAAACTTTCCCAGAAAATAAAAAGATTAAAATTGAAAATGGCGACAGAAATGGAAGGAAAAGGTCAAGTAGAAGAGATAATGGTAACAACCACCGTGAAAATGGTTGAAGGAAGCACCAATGGAGGTGTTGTTGTGGAAGCTCATCCTTATGCGTTTCATGTTTCTGGGCCTCGTAATCTTTCTTCGCCTAATTGGAGAGATATCATCAGCTCTAGCTGGTCAGTTTCTCTTTTCATATTTTCAATTTTTTTAACTTTTTTGGTTGATTGTTTGTTTTCTGAAAATGTTTCTTAATTGGGTTGCTTCTAATTTGTGGGATGATGATTGAACAGGAGATTTTTTAAATTTATGCAAAAATTTGGATTTAGTAGTTTCCTTATATGAATTATGCCTAAGATTAAAATAATGACGATGTATAGAATCATAATTCTAAAGTATACAACATTCCATTACCCGATCGGCTTAGTGGCTATAATCTAAGCGGGGATTTTGGGTCGGAATTATGCTACCTTATCCTATTAGTATTTTTTTGTTATGATTGAACTTGATAGAAAAAAAATTAAATTTCTTATGGATTTTGTTGTATGGAAGTAATATTCCTGGAATATGGTGTGAAGTGTGAAAATATGATATGAGACTCTGTAGTCATACATATCATTGGCTTATATGAAAGTAAATTTCATCTTAGAACTTTGCCAATGAAAGTGTCTCCAACTGAGACAATACCGATTCTCTTGATTCTCTTGATTACAAGGTAGGCTGAGAGAGGGAGGGCCTAGGTGAAAATAGAACTTAGGACTTTGCCTATGAAAGTGTCTCCAATCGAGACAATATTCGATTCTCTTGATTATGCTACTTGAAATCATACTACTGGTTCTTTGGAGTGCTGCACTGCTATAGGTTTCTGGATAAATAATGAACTAAAACATTTCTTTATTTGAGTTTTAGATTCTATGTGTTGACTGTTTTCAAGAAAATATCTTCAATATTTGAAGGGTATTCCAAGGACCAAACTTCACCTTAGAAAATCTTTACTGTAGGTTATCAGCCATGTGATTGCTGTTATTGAGTCTAAATTCTTGTAGAAACTTGTATTGAGAGCCTCTCTGAGTAACTTCTTTCCTTTTTGATGTCATTCTTGTGATCAAAGAATCAAGGATTGTCTTCATGCCTAATCTTTGATGGATACTATACAATGATATGATCAGGAATACCATATTTGATATCTTCTCATGACAGGATGGTGTTACGAATACCTCATAGTTTTGAACTTGTCAATTCTCCAAACTAAGTGTCCATGACTCAAATGAGATGTGACCATCTGAAACTTGTGGCGTTTTGAAATCTTTCGTTCATTCATCATGTAGTATTTGTGAGTCGTGATAAATGATGCATTTAAAATAGATCATAAATTTGGTAACGTTCATGACCCCGGTAATGGAACAATGATGCGGTCGCAGGAGTGATGCAGTTATTATAACGCCTAAATATTGGTCGTAACCATAAGATATCCCTTGATACGACCATAACACGATTGTTTTACACCTTTACAACGCAGGAAATATCGTTTCGTTGCTGTTGAAAACTTTTACAACGCGGCCAATGCGATACAATGCGAGCTTGTTTATACACTATGATTCGAACATCGTCAAAATCACAGTTTGCTAGTGAGACAATCTAAGTATGATGTATAAGAATACTGAACATATCATATTTTGTTGTTTTGCTTCACTGTAGTCATAATTTTCCGATTATAGAACTTATGTTTTAGATTTTAGTGGAAAATTTTTGGATAAACTTATAAAAATTGTTAGTCATTGTAAAATCTTCAGATGGATCTTGTAGCTCATCAACTGTTGACTATGATGTTTTCTCCTTTGCTTTTACTTAATGACTTACATATCCTCCTTTCGCAATTTTCATTTTATTTAGACTGATTATTTTTAAAGTCATTACTTTCTTTATTTTTTGCGGACGTATGCAGGAAAGACCCAAACTATAAAAGAACAGTCATGGCGTGCTTCATTCAAGCTGCTTACCTGTTAGAGCTTGACAGGCAAGAAAACAGAACAACTGAAGATGCCTTAGCACCAAAATGGTGGTTGCCTTTTAAATACAAGCTAACTCAGACTTTAATCGACGAGAGAGACGGTTCCATATTTGGAGCAGTTCTTGAATGGGATCGTTCTGCTGCTTTATCCGATTTCATACTCATGCGGCCAAGTGGGGCCCCACGAGCTGTTTTAGCTCTAAGAGGAACACTCCTCAAGAGTGTGACTATTAGAAGGGATTTAACCGATGACTTCCGTTTCCTCGCTTGGGAAAGTTTAAAGTGGTCAGTAAGATTTAAAGTGGCGTTTGATGCCCTTAAATCGATTGCAGACAAGTATGGAAGCGGTAATGTCTGTGTCGTAGGACATTCATTAGGTGCTGGGTTCGTCTTTCAGATTGGAAAGACGTTAGCCAAAGAAGGAATCCATGTCGAGGCTCACTTATTTAACCCGCCATCAGTTTCACTAGCCATGAGCCTTAAAAATCTCAGACGCGTATGAAGTACGAATTCAAACACGGTACTATCTCTAAAACTTCTTAAACAAGCTGTGACCTGTAATCGGTTAACTATGGCTAACGAAAGCGACAATGAATCGGACGCGGTACGTAAATTTTTTGATTTGAATAGTTGGAAATTTAAAAAAAAAAAAAATTAAATCGCACAAAACTTGATGGTCCAGTCACCCAGTTTTGTGCAATTTAATTTTTTTTCTTTTTTAGATTATTATTATTATTATTATTATTATTATTATTATTATTATTGATGTCATTTTACTTTTCTGAAATTTATTATTATTATTATTATTATTATTATTATTATTATTATTATTATTATTATTATTATTATTATTATTATTATAATTATTATAATTATTATTATTATTATTATTATTATTATTATTATTATTAATTTTTACTTTTCGTAATTTTTTTATTATTCTTATTATTATTATTATTATAATTATTATTATTATTATTATTATTATTATTATTATTATTATTATTATTATTGTTGTTGTTGTTGTTGTCATTATTATTATTATTATTATTATTATTATTATTATTATTATTATTATTATTATTATTTTTATTTTTATTAATTCTTTTTTTAGTATTAGTATTTTTATTAATTTTTGTTATAATTATTATTTAAATTTTCATCATTAATGTAATTAATTTATATTATTTTTATTTTAAATTTTTATTAATTTCTGTTATAATTATTATTGTTGTTGTTGGACCGATGCGATAGCAATAACAATTGATTTTCAATTTACACGTGCTTCTTATAAAAAGAAAGAAGAACGTTCTATAGTTAGTGTCTATTTAAGATATCACCGCTATGGTAATATTAGGGGTGATGTACATAATCTAGATAATACTACCCGATCCGGTTCTAAAAGTAGAAGTTGCGGGTGTAAATTTTTAATTGTAGGAAGTAGTTGTAAACCTGGAGAAAGACCTTGGATGGTAAGGGTGTGCCCTGGTGAAAAAGGAAATCATAACCACCCGTTCTTAGTGTACAGAGATGGTCATGTAAGGGCGAATAGGATTAATGTAGATATTTGGGAGCACATACGACAACTTAGTGCAACCGGAATGCAACCGGCCTTTATTATGAATTCTATTAGAGATAATTTTCCTGGTTTTTATTCTAGTATGAATCAGATATATAATATTAGGCAATCAATAAGGAGAGAACAGATGGAGGGTAGGACTTCCCTTCAACACTGTCTTCATACGGCCATAGAACTTAATTACGTGGTCTGGACAGACTTGGATAGCGAAGAGCAATTGAGCTGACTATTTATTGCAAATCCTATCTTTATCCAAATGATACGTATGTGGCCGTATGTTGTGCTGATAGATACAGCGTACAAAACGAACATACAAAAGTGGCCACTATATGAAGTGATCGGAATGACGCCAACCAATCACAACTTCTTGGTTGCGTTTTTTTTGATGCGAGATGAGGCGGCTGTGTCGTATTCGTGGGTGTTGCAGGGATTGAGAGATATTTTCGGCACTGCTCAGACTCCTAGCGTCATTGTAACCAATCGAGACGAAGGTTTATCTACAGCTATTCGTGACGTCTTCCCAGGTAAAAAGGTTTTGTTGATTACTTAATGTCGTTCTATCTATTGAATATGCCTTAATTACGTTCAATGTTTTGTTTAATGTAGATGTGCGGCATTTGTTATGCATCTGGCATATTGTCAACGACGTTGAGAACATGGTGGACAAGTTGTGTGGCGGGAAAAAAAATCAACAAGGCCAAATATTCAGACAGGGCAGATGGAACCCCTTGGTTGAAAGTTCTACAATCGGGCAATTTGAACAGAGATAGCAAGCGATCGTGAGTACGTGGTCGGTTAGGAACAAAAAGATCGTTCGGTATCTGGCTGGAACATGGATTCCACTTAGAGAGAAATTTGTGCGTGCGTGGACGAATGATTGTTTCCACTTGGATAACCAGACTACCAGCAGAGATAGCGGTAATAGCTCATTCGATACCCTTTTTAAAAGGGCACACGCACAGATACAAATCAGCAAGCCAGGATCCGACAAGAGCTACAGGAATCCATGAATTCTGTAGCAAGGTCGTTGCGACAACATTTCTTTAGACCTTTATATCGCCACGTATCTATCTATGCCTTGGAGCAGCTCCGGCTTGAGTATAACCGCATGTTAGAAATGGGTGATTTTGTATTAAACAAATGCGCTTGTGTACTTCAACAAACCCATGGATTGTCGTGTGCATGTTATTTACATATGTGCATCGGTTCACATGGTGCTTTGTATGTGGATGACATTCATCAATTGTGGAGTACTTTGAGGTACACAGAGGTAGGAGACGAGACCAACGAAGGAGTACGATACGCGAACGCCAATGATAAGGAGTACTTTCAATCTCTGATCGACAAAGTCCTTAAATCTGATCCCGCTGTTATACGCCGAATGTCTCAGGTACTTGAATATGAACTACACCCAGAAGGAGCCGAAATACTTGAGCCTTACGTAAGTCCACCGAGAAAGGGAAGACCAAGCAAAAGTAAAACCATGAGAAGGAAAAAAAAGCGCATTTGAATATAGCAGATCATCTTCTCATGGTCGAGGGTCTAAATCTTCATCCTGCGGGAGATCTAGTGGCAGATCTAGTAGTCGAGAAACACAATCTTCAGTAGGAATTAAGTTTAGTTTCAACTTATCCGGTACATGACTATCCTTTTTATTATTTACTTTCATTTGTTACAACTTCATCTTATTAACTTTATTTTCAATTACTGCAGATGATCCAGGAGGGCGCGATTTTTCACAGTTTCCATGGCCTAATGACATCCCATTCATTCTTCCACCTTACTTGTTTGACTGAATTGATGTGTTAAGTGATGGTAATTGTGGATTTAGAGCTATAGCCGTCACAGAGCTGGAAGGCGAGGAAGCATGGCCTCTTTTAAGACGTGCTATGTATATGAAAATGCAAATGAACAGAGATTAATACCTAAGTTTGTATCTATCCCAGGAGTCGTTAGACGAGGCTATATTCAAAATAGGTTCACACGGCAATGGACCTGCTCCTTTTATTCACTGGATGGATGCATCGATGGCTTTGTACTCTGCAACAACGTTTCTAAACACTGGCATTGCTTATTATGGTTCTAGTAACGTTGGCCCGATGTACAACTGTTTGGTTCTTGCATTAAGGAAAGCAACGGGCGTGCAGAGTGTAAATAAAGTTATACATATATATTGGGTGAATGAAAATCATTTTGTTCAACTTTTAATGAACGACGATTCAGCCCCACTGCCGCCCGTCCATCAACGTTGGAGAGAAGTAGTTGACAATTTCACCAGACATATTGACACACATTTCAGTACGAGGATTATGCTCTGGAATAATCTACGCGGGCCACGACCACGACCAAGTATAACACCGCTGACGATGCTGTAAATTTAGATACTCCTTAGTCTTACGTGTTGTATAAATCTTTATTTACTTGTATTATAGAAATGAAACACGAGATTCAATTTGTATATAGTCTATAGTTATACTACTGTGTATAGTGGTTATTATAGAAAATATAGAACACATTCATTGTGTATAGCAACGATGTAGTCAAGAATTAAATGTGATGTAAATAGCGTCGACTAAAATAAATACAATCATTAATGTAAAATAGTTTAAGTACAGACTATGAAGGGCCATGCTTTTTAAAAATTTGTCATTCGGCAAATAAATCTCTACAATCATTAAGGTATATTTCTAATGCATGTCGTTGAAGGGGGTTCATATCTGCGAGCGAAGGAGGTAGTCTAGCCACTGGAGCAAATCGATTGGGCCATTCATTGAGGAACTGAAAAAAAAAGGAAAAAAATGAGTTAACAAGATATAAAACAACACCAAAAAAAACACAAAGACATAGCATAAAACAAGTATATTTTCAAAACTCACGTATTCAGCTCTGCGCTGAGAAGGACCAGGATCGGAAGTCGGGCCTTCGTCGAGAGCTATGAACGGGTGCGAGCACACTCTGAACCAGTCAACGTAAGTAAGTTCAGCCTCTGATAGAACAGATGCCCGACGAAGTCCCTGCTCAACAAGGCGGGCACTAAAGGGAAACCTACTCCATGCCTCCAAATAAACAGCAGAAGAAGCAAAGGTCACGGAGTAGGTACCGTGTGTCGGTCGGAGAGCCTTGGCTGGTCTCATAGGAGCGGGGGGAATAGCCTGCATGAACCCGATCTGTCGCAATGTCCGCTCCGGCAAATACACATCGACGATATCAAAGCACGTGATACCCCCGATGATGGTGGTGCGTCGGTGCTCATTCAGCAACGCACTAGGAGCAGAATTGTACGGAGTCGATTCCACCTGCATGCAGGCCAAGTTAACAAATAAGAATAATGTAAAATTAAAAACACACGCATAACAAAATGTCATGTTATGTACAATACCTGAGTCTCCGTCATTGAGTCAAGATCCCTGCGGCAGTCCCTCAGCATGTCCACCTCACGACATGGTTTCTTCGTTGACCAAATCTCCGCCCTAGTCATGTTTGGCACATCTTCTTGGCGAGGATGAAGGCGGAAAGCGGGAAAGTACTCATAGATCCATCTCTGGAACAATATGAGGCAGCCCGCAATAGTCTTGCAACCAGCCCTAGATGCCATTCCGAGCTGCCTATACAAGTAGGCCAAGGTCACCGCACCCTAGGCCACCTCCTGCTGATCGACGGTCACGGAAAGTATCGGGTGAGGTCGCATATCAATTATGGTCTTATCCGCCAGCAAAATAGAGCCGACGATAGCCATGTAGTACGCTGTCGTCTGGGTATCCATGGCCTGGGACCTATGACACAGCTGCATCAGTTCAGCAACGTTCACGCAGCCGCAGGTGAACGCACCTCTACGCCGAAGCTCAGACATAGGCGCCCTGAACAGATTGGTGATACCGACCTGCTACTCCGCCACAGAAGGCTCAACCGCAGAGAACCGTCAATAGAAATGCCCAGTATACGTTGCACTTCGTGCAACATAATCGTCATTTCCCCCCATGGCATGTGGAAGGTGTTCGTATCCGGCTGCCACCTCTCCACGATCGCCGATATCAAAGCACAGTCGATGTGCTGGTACATAATGTCTAGTAGTCGGCCGAGGGAAGTGGCAAGTAGAACATCGTTTAGCGAAACGGACATATCCCTTAATCGGATGATGGACTTCACCGGCCTCTTCCTAATACGGCAATCCAGAATCGGAGGCGTACGCTCGGAGTCGTCGAAAATAAGTTTAGCTATATGCCCACCATAGCTAGGGATCAGTCGCGTATCTGTCAGCCCCTCCGGCTGGGGCGATGTGACTAACCAGTCCGTGTTAGCAGACTGTGAGGGCCTGCTCTCTCGTGGCGGCTCATTATCGACGAAACTACGTCCTGCACGCTCAGATGCGGTAGAAGAACTAGGGCCGCCACGTGCGAATCTCCCGTCGGTCCCCCGAACAACAGTCCAGTCCAATGGGCGAGAATCAGGAGCTTCATATAGAACATCATCAGCATCATTATCATCATCACTAGAAACACCCCAACTACTCTAGATGCTGCTAGACTGGTCATCAAGAGGGGTTCGGACTAGGTCTAGCGCACTCGACCTTTGGGCAATACTGTGTCTGGCAGCCTCTTCCTGCCTAGCCCTCCTAGCAGAACTCGTTACCCCCCTCTCATGCGGGTCCCCTCTGAGTAAAGTAGGCTTAGAACTATTATCTCTCAACAATTGTCTAAAAAACCCTTTCCTTTTCCTTGATTATCAGCCATTTACTACAATTTTTCACAATTTCATTAAATATTAATAATAAATGAACATAATCAAACATTACGTTACATTAACCACATGAACAAAAAACAATATTAATTTTCTAAATTAATAATAATTATAAAAGTAATAACAACATTAACAAAAATAATAACATTAATAATAATCATAACAATAATAACACAAATAATAACAATAATCACAACAGTAATAACAAAAAAAATAATTATAAATTAAATTAAAGGATAATATACTAACAATAATAATAATAACAACCACTATAATAATAATAATAATAATATAATAGTACAAATAATAAGAATAACAGTAATAATAATAATAATAATAATAATAATAATAATAATAATAATAATAATAATAATAATAATAATAATAATAATAATAATAATAATAATAAAAATAATAATAATTATTCAAAAAACAAAATGGAAAAAAAAAAGAAAAAAAAACCAAACTACACCAATAATAAAAATAATTTTCAAGACAACATACAAAGTTTATTAATAATAATAATATTAATTATAATAAACATATTTAAAATAATAAATTAATAATTAAAAGAAAAATAATAAATTAATAAGAAAAATATTAACAATCACGAAAATAATAAAAAACATTAATAATAATAACAGTAATAATAATAATAATAACAACAATAATAAAATTAAAAATAACAATAATAATTATAAAAAAAAACAAAAAAAATAAATAAATAAAATGAATCGCCCAGATTTGGGCGATTGGACCCCAGTTCAACCGTGTTGTGCGACAGCGGAAGGAAAGATCGAAAACAATAATGAAACAATAAAGATTCAAACAAACAATAAAGAAAATAACACCGAGAAAATTAACGTGGTTCACTATCAACGTGATAGCTACATACACCAGCACTTAGAGTAAACTTTTCACTATAAACCGGGAGATTACAAGATGAACATGAGAAACCACAACAATGGCTCTCCAAGCTTTTTTCTCTCTTAGTTTTCCTCACTTTGTGTTTTGCATTGCATCTTCATGTAATTCTAATTACATGGGGCCTTTATATAGTATACCACATAATAAAAGAAAATTAGGGTTAAGAAAATACAAAAAACCGTCAAAGACTAAGAGTAACTGGCCAAAAACGTGCCAAGAAACCGTCATTACGCGAGCCGTGTAAAACTACGCGAGCCGCAAAACTGAGACAGAACCAACTCCGCGGCCCGCGGACTGGGACAGCATACACTCCGTGCCTCGCGGAGGACCCACTTTTCAAGTCACACTATATTTCAACAATCTCCACCTTGACGAGAACACGTAGTCAACCACTACCTCATCAAACCATAGTGAAGCGAAACCATTCTCAAGCCAAAACCCGATGCAAAGCTCAAGCATAAGCCATACATCCCGACAAGTCTCCAACCAAGACCCATCCCGATAAGTCTCCAACTAAGACCCATCACATACTCGTTTCCATGTATAACAACTCATAACACTCAACTAGCATCACATGTTCACTCATAATGCTCCATTTGCATCACGAGTATACGAGGCAAGCTCCACCTTGAGGTTGTGCACACCTCCACCTGTGAGCTCCCTCACACCGCCCCTAAGGGCCTATGTTAATGAATCCAGTATAGTAAAGAATCTACTAGGACTGTCAGACCATCCTACCTTCTTTACCTCTGTCTTCATGTACGTGCATTCCGAATGAAATCTGACCACACTGTGCTTCTCCCGAACATCAAGTACCTGATCACTAAACACACAATCGTAGTACACAAAAGCCAACCAAGGTTGATCACAAAGAACCATCACCGAGATCAAGACATAATCAAACTCAGCGAACACAACCCAAGCTTCAACCGATGTAACAAAGCACTTAATATCATTCCCGTACATAAGAAACACAACAGCTAATCCAAGCGAACCGTAGAGAGAAAAAATCTCTATCTGCCAGTGCCCCAACCGAGGTTGAGTCACAAACCTACAAATGACACTTCTGGCATGCGCAAAACAAGTACACATCACAACATACTTCAAACACCGAACGATTACTCTAGACATGTAGACCGACTTAGTCTCAAAATGAGGTGATGTAATTAAGCTAAGTAACACTACCAGTCCATACTACAGTTCCCACACTCTGCTCATACGTAAAGACATAGCAAGCCACTGCGCCCGCTCGCTATACTCTACTACGTGCTCATATGTTGGTGGTGCAAGTGACTCCACAAAATTGGCTACCAACCTTGCCAATCCCACAAGGTTCAATACATAACCTACCACACTTATAGCAACCAAAACAACACTCCCTACAGCCAATCTATTAGACTTCTCGATAACACATATAGGCTTTTGTTGAAACCCTTTAGATTGGCGGAATATTCCCTATACTGACTCCTTTAAACTATCCACAGAGATAAAGATAGCACCAGAAATCACAGTCAGAGAGATACCTGGCGTAGCATCAACACCATCAATCTGGAGTCGAACAGAAATGGATGAGGAGTTAACCTCATACTCCACCTCAAACTCTGTACCACTATCACCATAACCAGCTGCTGCAAAATACACAACAACACACCAAAGCCCTAACAAGACTCCAAATATGAGATAGCACGATACCCTACTGAGCCACACCACACACATCCTAGGCACCTCTAATCCCGTGTGTAAACCCCGATTGAAAAAATTAATCCTGTATCTACTCAACAACCAAGTACCAGAGAGCATGCATAAGACTTTCTCTAAGAGGGTCCAATTTGCTATTCCTGTAACACCGTCCTGCAATGGTGTTATTCTATAGGTATGATGCCACAAAATACATAAAACACAGAACATAACAAATCCACAAAACGAACTATCCAAATGTAGCCAACTAACCATCTTACCATACAAGTGATCATGAACTTCAATGCTAAGTTCACACCCGTGTTTAAACCCAAACACCCAATGCTTGTCTTTCTCAAGGTAGGCATCCTTAACACATGTAAGACGATTCTTAATAGACAATTCCAGCCCGCTACTTTCACCCATATGACCATGCCTATCATAAATCGTCATCTCTTGGTGACAAGTAGAAGCACTAACAGCAGAACTAGGCAGCGTAACACCCTGAAAAACATACAGGGATTTCACCTTGACACCCTTAAGTATCAAATCCGAACCCTTAAAGAAACTCACTTTCCCATTGCTAAACTCACCCTTGAGCCCCAAATCATCTAAGGTCCCAAGCGATATCAAGTTCTTCTCCATTGCAGGAACATGCCTCACCTTAGTCAAAGTAACCCTTCTCCCATCACTAGTCCGAAGTCTCATGGAACTAATACCTACTACTTCACATGGAGTACCGTTAGCAATCGTAACTGAAGCCCCAAAACAAGACTCATAAGTATCAAACCAATCCCGACGAGGACTCATATGGAACGAACTACCAGAATTAAGAATCCAGCTATCAACCAAATCACTAGACTCAACACAACTAATCAATGCTAAATCTTCCTCTGAATCATTGCTCTTGTTCTGTTTACTTTCAAATAAACAAAATGAATCGCTCAGATCTGGGAGATTGGACCCCGGTTTAATCGTGTTGTGCGACAGCGGAAGCAAAGATCGAAAACAATAATGAAACAATAAAGATTCAAACAAACAATAAAGAAAATCACACCCAGAATTTAACGTGGTTAACTATCAACGTGATAGCTACATACAACGACACCGAGAATAAACTTTTCACTATAAACCGGGAGATTACAAGATGAACACGAGAAACCACAATAATGGCTCTCCAAGCTTTTTTCCCTCACTTTATGTTTTGCATTGCATCCTCATCTAATTCTAATTACATGGGGCCTTTATATTGTATACCTCATAATAAAAGAAAATTTGTGTTAAGAAAATACAAAAAACCGTCAAAGACTAAGAGTAACCGGCCAAAAACGTGCCAATAAACCGTTATTACGCGAGCAGTGTAAAACTACGCGAGCCGCGAAACGGAGACAGAACCAACTCCGCGCCCCGCGGACTGGGACAGCATACACTCCGCGCCCCGCGGAGGTCCCACTTTTTGAGTCACACTATATTTCAACAATCTCTACCTTGACGAGAACACGTAGTCAACCACATCAAACCATAGTGAAGCGAACCCATTCTCAAGCCAAAACCCGATGCAAAGCTCAAGCATAAGCCATACATCCCGACAAGTCTCCAACCAAGACCCATCCCGATAAGTCTCCAACTAAGACCCATCACATACTCGTTTCCAAGTATAACAACTCATAACGCTCAACTAGCATCACAAGTTTTCTCATAATGCTCCATCTGCATCACGAGTACACGAGGCAAGCTCCACCTTGAGGTTGTGCACACGTCCACCTGTGAGCTCCCTCACACCGCCCCTAAGGGCCTATGCTAATGAATCCAGCATAGTAAAGAATCTACTAGGACTGTCAGACCATCATACCTTCTTTACCTCTATCTTCATGTACGTGCATTCCGAATGAAATCTGACCACACTATGCTTCTCCCGAACATCAAGTACATGATCACTAAACACACAATCATAGTACACAAAAGCCAACCAAGGTTGATCACAAAGAACCATCACCGAGATCAAGACATAATCAAACTCAGCGAACACAACCCAAGCTTCAACCGATGTAACAAAGCACTTAATATCATTCCCGTACATAAGAAACACAATAGTTGATCCAAGCAAACCGTAGAGAGAACAAATCTCTACCTGCCAGTGCCCCCACCTAGGTTGAGTCACAAACCTACAAATGACACTTCTGGCATGCTCAAAACAAGTACACATCACAGCATACTTCAAACACCGAACCATTACTCTAGACATGTAGACCGACTTAGTCTCAAAATGAGGTGATGTAATTGAGCTAAGTAACCCGACCAGTCCATACAACAGTTCCCACACTCTGCTCATACGTAAAGTCATAGCAAGCCACTGCGCCCGCTCGCTATACTCTACTACGTGCTCATAAGTTGGTGGTCCAAGGGATTCCACAAAATTGGCTACCAACCTTGCCAATCCCACAAGGTTCAATGCATAACCTACCACACTTATAGCAACCAAAACAACACTCCCTACAACCAATCTATTAGACTTCTCGATAACACATATAGACTTTTCTTGAAACCCTTTAGATTGGCGGAATGTTCCTTGTACTGACTCCTCTAAACTATCCACAGAGATAAAGATAGCACAAAAAATCACAGTCAGAGAAATACCTGGGGTAGCATCAACACCATCAATCTGGGGTCGAACAGAAATGGATGAGGATTTAACCTCATACTCCACTTCAAACTCTGTACCACTATCACCATAACCAGCTGCTGCAAAATACACAACAACACACCAAAGCTCTAACAAGACTCCAAATATGAGATAGCACGATACCATACTGAGCCACACCACACACATTCTGGGCACCTCAAATCCCGTGTGTAAACCCCGATTGAACAAATTAATCCTGTATCTACTCAACAACCAAGTACAAGAGAGCATGCATAAGACTCTCCCTAACAAGGTACAATTTGCTATTCCTGAAACACCGTCCTGCAATGGTGTTATTCTATCGGTATGATGCCACAAAATACCTAAAACACAGAACATAACAAATCCAGAAAATGAACTATCCAAATGTAGCCAACTAACCATCTTACCATACAAGTGATCATGAACTTCAATGCTAAGCTCACACCCGTGTTTAAACCCAAACACCCAATGCTTGTCTTCCTCAAGGTAGGCATCCTTGACACATGTAAGACGATTCTCAATGGACAATTCCAGCCCTCTACTTTCACCCATATGACCATGCCTATCATAAATCGTCATCTCTTGGTGACAAGTAGAAGCACTAACAGCAGAACTAGGCAGCGTAACACCCTGAAAGACATACAGGGATTTCACCTTGACACCCTTAAGTATCAAATCCGAACCCTTAAAGAAACTCACTTCCCCATTGCTAAACTCACCCTTGAGCCCCAAATCATCTAAGGTCCCAAGCGATATCAAGTTCTTCTCCATTGCAGGAACATGCCTCACCTTAGTCAAAGTAACCCTTCTCCCATCACTAGTCCGAAGTCTCATGGAACCAATACCTACTACTTCACATGGAGTACCGTTAGCAATCGTAACTGAAGCCCCAAAACAAGACTCATAAGTATCAAACCAATCCCGACAAGGAGTCATATGGAACAAACTACCAGAATCAAGAATCCAGCTATCAACCAAATCACTAGACTCAACACAACTAATCAATGCTAAATCTTCCTCTGTGTTGGCCTCTTAGGTTTTGATGATGACTTCACTTTTAAATAAACAAACATGTTTTAGAGATTGTTTTGTAGGTGAATATCCGATTTTGTTGAAATCGTTGATGAAGCCTATGACTTGGTTCGTGGAAGTTGTACGTGTCTTAGAATATCCAAGAAGTTAGATAAACGCTTAGGATGTTAAAGGTAGACAGACGGTCTACGGTTCCCAAAGTTGAAAATCTGACAGAAGTTGTAGATGGAGACAGTACATTGTTCCCACGGCGCAGGTCTGAAGAAAACATCGGCTGGAAAATTGCGAATTAATTATTTTCTGTTTTTAAGTTGATGTAACGGTTAAGAGTTAAATTAATTTCTTAATTAATTAATAAATTGGTTGGCAAAACTATTTTTAGGTTATCTAAAAATAGCCTAAGACTTATTCTTTTTAAGATTGAGAACTCCTTTTTATTAGGATCTTTTGTTTTAACTCCTATGCTATTTTTAGCTTGAAGGAACCATTTTCCTCTTTGAGCAAATGACAGCCGGACGTTTATTTTTAGCATTCCACTATCTTTTTCTTTTGAGAACGTGTAGGATAGTAGTAGGTATGTCTAAGGTAACTGCTAGCTGTTCCCACTATAAATAGGAGGGACTATGCTCAAACTGAAAAGTATCCGAGAGTGTCCATAAAGGGAGATCTATTAAGAAAAATATTTTCAGCTTTCCAATGCCAATTAATTTATTATATTTTTCTTAAAGCAATTATTTAATTTTTATCCTCTTGAGAATTTGGCCTTCTAAGGGTATTTGTGTGTTTTGTTGTAACTAGACTTAAAGGAAGTCTAGGGGAATAGAGAAGCTTCAAGAGAAGCGTGAGAAGAGAAAGAGAAGGAAATTGTTTTATGTGATTGTAATTCATTGCCTAAAACATAGTGAGAATTTTGAAATCCCGGGGGGTCGTGGTTTTTCCTTCTTATTAGGCCAAGAAGGTTTCCACGTAAAATCTGTGTCTCCTTTTATCTTTTTCATTTTAAGTTTAAGTTTTATTTTATTATAATTCCGCAAAAATTAGAGGCAAAAATCTTAAACATAATACACAACAATTCACTTGTTCTGTTTACATTCGAATTATAGCTCTTGTTGCATTCGATCATCTATTTGCATTTCTACACTCTAAATTATAGCGCTTGTTCTGTTTACTTTCGACTACTGTGGCATGAGATTTATTCTTTAATTCTGGACATTTAGACCTAAAATGTCCTGGTTCCTGACAGTGATAACATATTATGGTCTTAGTGTTGCTAGACCCATCTCTACTATTACAAGTATCTGACCTAGCACCGTTACTATTGTTAGACCCCTTATTATTTCTAGAATTTCTACCCGACCTAACAACTAACCCACTACCATAATTCTCATTAACAACTGTCGCCTTTTGACGCAACTCCCTAGTATAAAGTGCTGCCTTCACTTCTTCTAGGGTCAATGAGTCTTTGCCAACCACAAAAGACTCCACAAAGTTCTCATAACTATTCGGTAGAGAAACAAGCAATATTAACGCTGCATCCTCATCATCTATCTTAACTTCTAAATTACGCAAATCTAGTAAAATAGAATTAAGATTTTCTAGATGATCCCTTAATGGCGTACCTGACTGCATCCTGAGGCTAAACAACCGCTGTTTCAGTAGCAATTTGTTGGTTAAAGATTTTGTCATGTACAGTGACTCCAATTTTAACCATAATTCTGCGGCCATCTCCTGATCAGCAACTTCCGTGATGATATGATCATCAAGACTTAGTAAGATGGTAGAATGAGCCTTCTCTTCCACCACTACTAACTGTTCATCTGTCCATCCGTCTCCTGATCACGACGTAGATGCCGCACTCTTTGGGATCAACGGACGCCAAATCTGCAACTGCTTTAATAACGCCTTGATCTTAATCTACCATAGCCAAAATCTATTCTTTCCATTAAATTTCTGAATCCTTATTGTAGAATCTCCTACCATTGTTTCCTTCAAAAACTCTTCCTAGGATTAAATCTGAGCTCTTGATGCCAATTGTTGTGCGACAGCGGAAGCAAAGATCGAAAACAATAATGAAACAATAAAGATTCAAACAAACAATAAAGAAAATCACACCGAGAATTTAACGTGGTTCACTATCAACGTGATAGCTACATCCACCGGCACCGAGAATAAACTTTTCACTATAAACCGAGAGATTACAAGATGAACACGAGAAACCACGACAATGGCTCTCCAAGCTTTTTTCTCTCTTAGTTTTCCTCACTTTGTGTTTTGCATTGCATCCTCATCTAATTCTAATTACATGGGGCCTTTATATAGTATACCTCATAATAAAAGGAAATTAGGGTTAAGAAAATACAAAAAACCGTCAAAGACTAAGATTAACCGACCAAAAACGTGCCAAGAAACCGTCATTAAAAGATGAACACGAGAAACCACAACAATGGCTCTCCAAGCTTTTTTCTCTCTTAGTTTTCCTCACTTTGTGTTTTGCATTGCATCCTCATCTAATTCTAATTACATAGGGCCTTTATATAGTATACCTCATAATAAAAGGAAATTAGGGTTAAGAAAATACAAAAAACCGTCAAAGACTAAGAGTAACTGGCCAAAAACGTGCCAAGAAAGCGTCATTACGTGAGCCGTGTAAAACTACGCGAGCTGCGAAACGGAGACAAAACTAACTCCGCGCCCCACGGACTGGGCCAACATACACTCCGCGCCCCACGGAGGTCCCACTGTTCAAGTCACACTATATTTCAACAAATCACCACATTTTTTGCGATTGAACCGGGGTCCAATCGCCAAGATCTGGGCGATTCATTTTGATTTTTTTATTTTTAAAAATTTTAATAATTTACATTTGAAAAAAAAACCAACAATAATAACAATAATAATAAAAATATTATAACAAAGTTATTAAAAATAAAAATAATTATTATTATTATAACAAACATATTTACATTAATAAATTAAAAATCAAAACATAAATATATATTTAATAATAAAAATAATAACAAGCACAACAATAATAACAATAATAATAAAATTAATAATAATAATAATAATAATAATAATAATAATAATAATAATAATAATAATATAATTAAAAATTATAATAATTATTCAAAAACAAACGAAAAAAAAATATTGAACTTAGTTTGTAAATTTAAATTATTTTTTTCGTTTGTAAATTTAAATTAATTACATTCGAAAAAAAATTGCCTCGATTAATTGTTTGCGGATTAAACTTAGTTTTTTCTCCAAAAATTTGCTTTTGTAAGTTGGTTATTAAGTGTGGTAAGAAAAATTTTAGTGAGATATTGGTATATATAGGAAATTTTATGTTCAATGGCAAAATCGTAATTTTTTGAAAATCTAGGAGCAAATACGTAATTTTCTCTGGGGGTGGCGATTAAATGAAAAAGGTGGCGAAATTTAAGGATTGGATTCTTGCATCTATCACACAGTTGTCTATTTAGCGGGTTGGAGTTTTGTGGGTTTCTGTTGCTGTTGAAGCGGTTTCGGTTTTGAAAGTTTGTGAGGTTTTGGTTTTGATTCCCCTTGAAGTTTCCCTCAGCTCTGGGCTTTTTGCTCTGACCTCCCTGGTCTCCTCCAGATCTCTTTTTTCTCGCATCTTCCTCTCTCTTGCAGACCATTTCTTTCTCCACAGCATGTTCATACATAGCTTGAAAAGACTCATATTGACCCATCAACTTTTGGTAGCTGAAGTTGAGACCATTGTAGAAGCGATCCATCTTTTTCTTTTCATCAAGCACATAATCTGGGGCAAATCGAGCCAACTCCAAGAACTTGTTAGCATATTCGGTAACGCTAAGAGAATGTTGCCTCAGGTAAAGAAATTCTGATTCTTTTTGTCTCTGTAGAGCTGCTGGGTAAAACCTCTCCCTTAGTTTCTTCAAGAAATCTTCCCATCTCCAACTGGTGGGTTGTGTTGCTCCACCAGCAGATGTGGAGGCAGCTGAGACACCTTTTAGGGCTCTCCACCAATGCTCTGCAGGTCCCACTAGATAGAATGCTGCAAGTTTAACCTTAAGATTTTCTGGAAAGTTTACCACCTCAAGAATTTTCTCGGTTTCATTAATCCAATCTTCAAGGACAACTAGATCTGTAGCACCATTGTAGGTCTTAGGCCTGTGGGTAGCAAGCCTTTTGTAAAACTTAGTCTCGTCATCCACACTAGCATGTTGGTTGGCTATGAACTGGACTAATTGAGCATTGGTCTCTTGGATGACTCTGAGTTGCTAGGTTAGGAGATTCAATTGTGCTTGGGGATCCATTCTTTCCCCAATTTCCTCTAGGTTCCTGCCAAGAGGTAATAACTAATTAATAATTATGCCTTTAAGACAAATAGATATGCACTTGCATAACACACTTTCTTAACTTTATTGATTTAATGGCTTAATAACTTCATCAATTTCCATCCCATTGGATCACTTGTTTAGCAATTTCAACACTTTTAATGATGATTCCTCAACTTAATTTACCATCATGCATAGACAACTTAGCCACATAATTGGATCATCACTTGCTTACAAGAAACTTTTAAGACTTCTAGTTTACTAATGGTACTTAGTTAGTATCCTGATTTAAGTTAGACTTACTACTTAAATCCTTTCTTTACCAATAATCCCTAAATTTTAAGCTCATTTCTTAATTACTTCCATTAGTTAGCTTCAACTTCTTTAAGTTAAACTCGTTCTCTAATTTTCCTGATATTTTAGACAAGCTTCCAAAGCCTTGGCTCTGATACCAACTGTAACCGCATTGAATTATGAAGGCAGACACTAACTGGAATTTAGTATTAATCAAGCGGAAGCTTACTTTTGCCAACACAATTAAGGGGTTACTTAAAGGTCAAACCAATATCCAACCAATATAACGGAAGTCTTAACTGTCCAAAATACACGAATATTACAACCAAATCGAAATAAGTCCAAAGTTCAAATTACATCCTTAAATTAGTCTAAATCTAAACTAATAGTCTCTCAAATAAAATAACGAGATCTAAACAAAAGGGGAGTCATACTCCAACTCGGGTTCAACTTCCGCTCGCATATCCATTCTCCGTCGAGGTGCCATAGGGGTTTACTCTAAAAACAAAACCATTGGAAAAACATACAAAGCATAGTATCAGCAAAAAGGCTGAGTATAAACACACTGGTGTCCGTCAAACAAGTTATTAGAATCCTTTTTTTTTTTTATGAGTAAATTTATTTTGAAATATGCTTTTTCATTTGATAAATCATATTATGATTCAAATCCAGTTCAATGGCTCTATAATAATTTCAAATTCTCATTTTTCATCATAAATCATAAGATCTCAATAGATCCAAATCAATTTCAAACTCATATCATAAGTTTACATGGGTACTCTGTGAGTCATCCTGTGACTCGTTTGGTAGTCGGTCTACCGTCCGCGACATGTCCGGTAAGTGTAACACAATGGTATTGTGAACAATACGCGCTCAGCATTGGTGAGCCGTTTAATCATGCACACAACATTTGCTGTAGCATATGTACCCGCCATTTAGGCTAAAACATTTTTTTGTACATAATATATATCTTGTAATTTTAATAGCATTTGAAAGTCAAAAATATTAACTTTCTCCATATGATAAACATCTTTTATTTGCACATAGCAAAACATACTTTATTTGCAACTTAGCAAAATCAAATCATAATATTTCCCACATGGGTAAAACATGCTTAGCATAATCATATCATTAAACATAACCTTTGTATTATATTGGGGCATCACTAGCATGTATGGAAATTCTTCGTAACAAAAAGTGATTAAAGATCAATACGATTTTTTTTTTTTAAGGAAACCACTAAAATGTTTCGTTTCAATCCTTCTTAAAGTAAATATAACTTAAAAGGGTTTTGAAATTCATTCAAAACAACTAGAATATGATTCATAAGTCTATAAAATCATTAATACAGAAGATTTCATAAAACACTATTTTCTTAAATACGAGATAGTTTTGCCGGTAATAAAATCGATAATTGATTTACAAAGTACATATTAATTCTCCAACAAGGCCCAAATTAATCAAGTCATTATAATACCTTATTTAAAATGAATTTAAGTTTGTCCCATCAAATTATAATGGGTTATGCGAATTTATAACGATCTTACAATTATTTTCGACAATTTGGGTATTTACTGTTATTTAAATGGTGTCTTAAATCCGTAAAATTTATAAACCATCTCATTTAAAATTAATTTATACTATGAGGCAGTAGGTTATTAATATAATTATAATTTTTTTTATATAGGTTTATTTTTACCCAAATTTAATTAACAATATTAGACTTTCTAATAAATAAACATTTTCTATTATTTTGATAAATTAGTAAATAATTAATAATTTATTTTATAAAATTATACCAAAGTTCCAGAAGTCATATAATATGTTTATTAGGCCATTTGAACTTATAAAACTCATGTATGATGTTTTATTATTTTGTATAGACATTTTATCGATAAATAGAATAAAATAGGTTTAAAATTATTTGAGTCCGAATAAAATATTATAAAAAATTATATGATATTCCAGAAGCTATTTTAAGGGGTATAAAATTTTAAATAACCATTAAAAATCATGTGGAATATTTGTAATAATTAATATCGTTATTTTACCGATAAATCGAATAAAATTTATTTAAGTCCATATATGGTCACGAAAATCCATATAAATTTTTGAACATGTATTTACTGCTTATATAAGTGCCTCATAAAATTTTCATGTCCAAAACACGTCATTTAGTATTTATTTTGTATTTTACCGTTTTCAAACTTACCGATTATTAATAACCGAGTAAAAACTATTAAGGTCCTTAAATGTCAACGAAACCTTCCCAAACTTTTACCAATTTTACCTACTGTCCATATGAGTATGTGATAAAAATTTCAAGTCCATATGTCATTGTTTGGTAATTATTTTATATTTTACCATTTTACAATTTACCGTTAAACAATTTAACGATTATTCAAAAATTTTTTAAAAAAAATTCCAAACTAAATATATTCTGGCCAAATCTTGTTGGAGACATTATAATATGTTTTTATTAATTATTTTTGATGATGAAGAGTTCATCTAATACCATGTTTTATAATAAGAGTATTTAACATCTTAAAATCCATTAAAATATCAATTTAACGAATAATCTCAAAAAAAAGTATCCAAGAAATTTTCTTAACATATAGCTACTGAAAATTTCTTTTAAAATGAATTTCAAATATTTTCAAATTCATATAATCATTTCCATCACAATAACTTTCACAAAGTAGTGTTAAACATGCCTTTAAACATACAATAATTTATAAAATCAACATGCATGATGCCCACAATAATAATACTTGTAATAAATTATTCCATACTCAAATTTATCATTTTGACATCATCTTTCAAGATTTAAGAACTTCTCTTTGGGAATTTTATTTTTTTTTTAAAAAAAAGTTTATACACAAACTTTCCCAACTTGTTCTTAAATCCTTTAAAAATCACCCCATGTGACATACCTCGACTCCAAGCCTATATAATTATTCCGTAAGCTCCTACGCATTCTTAGAAGCGGTTCTAACTTCGGGTCCTTGCCCTTCAAGTCTCAACTCCAACTCTTCAACTAAACATATTGCATTCATCCAAAAATCAATAATAAATTTGGATTTCTAACATGCACTTAACTTTTCCTAGTTAGAGTTGTTAGACTAATACTTGTGATGATTTTAACATATTTGGAGTATACTTATTATGTTGAGCAACATACTTAGTTAAGTCCCATAATTTTAT
>NC_080048.1:12808956-12813956 GCF_026212465.1 Amaranthus tricolor
GACATTCATAGGTTGCGCATATGGCAAGAGATTTATTTGCCATTCCAACTATTACTGTTGCATCCGAGTCGGCTTTTATCTGAGGAGGTAGACTGCTTACTAAGTATAGAGCTTTTCTTCAACAAGATACTGCTGAGACTAATCTCTTGTTGTAGTGCAAATAATATGAACTTTTATTTGGTAACCCTATATTTAATTTTCTAAGTATTTTACGTCGATATATCAGCTTGAAAATGTATTAAAGGTTAATCTTTAACCAGTGTCTAATGAAGTACCTAATAAAGAGCTAGAAAAGGAAGATGAGGATTTAAATGAAGAATAAGAAGATGATGAAGATGAAAATAAAGATGAAGACCAAGAAGAAAAACAAAATGAAGATGAAGTGTTTAAATAATTTGACATATAAGAAGTTCGTTACTTTTATACTCTTAATATTTAAATTGTTGTATTATGTTTAAGTTGAGTCATTTAGATATCTCTTTTGTAGTATCAAGTACGATGCATTTAAACATTTTAACGTTTCTTTATGTTGAATTGTTATTATTTGATCGTAGAAAAATTGTGTTATCTTGATTTAGCCAGGCACTAGAGTAAATATTTTTTCGAAAAATTCGACTATCTATTTTCAAATTTAACAAAATTTGATAAAATAAGGAATGTAACAAAATTTTTAAGTTAATCAACGAAAAAATAAATTGGTAACCTATTAAGTCAATTCGAACCCGCCCAAAACCCGAAGTGATCCAACTCAAAACTGACTCGATCTGAAATTAAGCTGATCCAAAACTGACTCGATCAGAAATAATCCGACCTAAAACCCGATTGATCGACCGTTTTCCAGGACTATACTTTTTCATGCAGTATCCAGTCTAAATGTTTTAAACATGCCCGCTTAATTTCATCCACGAACTCTATCATTCAATATCATTTAGAGATTTTTTTCTTCTCTTGGCTTTTGACTTATTATTCTATTAAAGCCAACAAATTATAAAAATACTTCTATAAATTATAAAACATCTCAAACCTATTGAGGCATAAAAGTAGTTTATTTATAAGTTTGATGAGTTCAATGAGTTACGGTCTGTAGAGCTTGTACTTCATATCCCATCAGCAATTATAATTAGATGTTAAATGTTAAGAGTCCTAGAGACATGATTAGAATTTGCACTAATGCACTCTCACGGTACAAAAACTACTACTATGAATAGGTTTGGGCACAAATATTAAGAGAGAGCATCTAAAGCAGTAGACTCATATGCAATATTAAATATTTTTAATATTAAAAAATTGGAGGAAATCACCTAAAATATTAAATCCATGTACAATATTGGATATTTTAATATTAAGAAAATAAAATAACCACCTATATATGTACGTCTTTAAAATGAAAATTCAAAATAAAAAAGGACAACTAAAAAGGATTAAGGGAGCATGAGATTAGCAATTAGCAGCCACTAAAATGATTCACCAGGGATTTGGTCACATCATAATATAAAGCAGTAATTATTTGTTTTAAACAAATCCTAAAATCTTGACTCTTGGCTAATAATGCTATATTCCTACGCGATAAGTCAATGCTAATTTATACTCCTTCCACACAACACATAAATTCTTGGACCTCTTGAGTTTTCAAGCTTTATTTATTTTATTTAATTCTGCAAAAACAGGACAAAAATGCTTAAACTCGTAACAACAACAATTCACCCCCTCTTGTTACTGTTCCCGTCTCTGACTAAGTCTACATAAATAACCAAGGATGAGACTTAAGCATGAAAAGCCTTGCAAAAAAAAAAAACAATGGTTTAGAACAAGAGTTAAATTGATTGAATAAATCATAAGGAAAACCAGTGCTTGACTAATTTAAGGGTGGTTGCAGCATGGTGGGAGTTGGAGATTGAAGGGCGGTGTCGGGATATGCAAGGTGCTACAGAAAGTGAGGAAGCATAAAAGTGGAAAGAAAAGGAGAGTCATTTTCAGAATGACAAGAACCACAAAAAAACCCCAGCAGGAACAAAAGTCATTGAATATCTGAACATGACAGGAACAGCTAATGAGGAAGGCCACTATAAGCAACTTCAAAATACTCTTCACCATCTAAGCAGCTCCCAATTCAATACTAACAAGAAGGAAATTGCAATAGAAGTATATCTTACCAACACCCTCTGTCCTCTTCCAGCAATAAAGAATATGTCCTTAAGTTTTGAACTTTTTACAGCATTTAGAATTACTACATGGTTTCGGAAGGAAGTCTAAGAATGACGAGACGACAGCCTTTTTCCAAAACAGCTCATTTTAGATAACATTGACGAAACAAAACATTAAACGTTGCAACAAAAAACCAATACAAAAAACAAGTACAGCACAAGATTAAAGTTGAGTTCCTTTATTTTTAACACACCAAACAAAAAGCCAGCCAATCAAATTCACAAAGTAGAAGTACATCATTTTTCTGCAAATTAGTGTATTTGAATTATCAATGAAATTGGGTAACAAAACAAATTAGCATACAGATGATACACAAGGAAGCCCAAATAAGGCAATAACTAAATGATACACATTTTTGACAATCAAGTCAATTCTTTCATTTTATTAAAATTAAATTGTTAAATCGACACACCAAATACAATTCACAAACTAAGTTGGTGGTGCAAGAATTAATCAAAAGATTACAACTTGACAATTCACATTTATGATTAATGAGAAAATAAACCTTCCCATGAGGTTTATCTCACAAAAACTCCGCGAAAAATTACAATCTGTGTTTCTTCCTCGTCCATATTTTCTTCCTTCCATTACCCAACAGAAGGGAAGAGCACAGCAGAGCAGTGAAAAAAACCACCCATTGAAAACAAGGGAACAGAATTCCTAAAACCTAAAAACTCTAAACATCAAAAATCAAAATCAGTGTCATCAATCCAACACCAAACTCCTACTAATTGTTCTTTCCTCCCCTTTGAGAAAGAACGAACATAATCACACTCACTAAACAGTTTTTATCACAATTCAAAATTAACTAATAATTCTGCTCTCAATCTCCCACACAAAAGAAGAAGAAACAACAAATTCACATTTTTTTCATACTTACAATAACAAATAAATATAAAAGCACACACCCAATTCAACGAGGATCATCGTCTCTCCGTCCATCAGATGACCCACCCGCACTCGTACCCGTTGCAGGAGCACCCGATAACGAAGCCAATAGATTAAGATGATGACCTTGGTGGATCGGCAAATAATTCCCAACTCTAGAACCTTCCCCTAACACCCCAACTTGTTGTTGCTGCTGCTGCTGCTGCTGTTGCTGTTGTTGTTGCTCTTGTTGCTGGTGATGAGTAGTTAAAAACCTCCCAGCAGCTATAGCCGCTGCTTGTTGGCTAAGAGAAGAAGTAGGACCCACAACCATTTCAGGCCCAAAACTCCAGAAATCAGGCCGAGCAGGAATAGCCCAATAACCCGCGGTAGGCCCAATTGTAGCAGTTGTAGCAACATCTACTTTCTCCACTCCATTTTGTTCATTCTCCTCCGCTGTAGTCCTCAATCTCTTCCCCAACAAAAACGGCGTCGGAGAAGGTAACAATGACTGCGAAGGCTTGCTTTCGAGAAGACCAACTGTACGGAGATGGTGCTGAGACGACAACGAGTGAGGTGACGACGTGGAGAAAGAAGCGGGAGTGGTTCCAGTTCCAGTGGCGGCTATAATCGACGGCTCGGCTTGTCGGAGAAGCCACTCAATAGTTTGACCGTCGGATTTGTGGCCCAACTCACGTGTGAGCTGGAAAACACGTGCGGCGCAAATAATTGGCATCCTTATCCTTCTTCCCCTTCCGTCAACTTTACTGTGACGGTCTTTAGCCGGAGGTTTCTTGACTGCTAAAGCAGTTGTAGTAGTTGTGGTTGTCAACGCTGTCGTTGTTGCCGGAGACTGTCTTTGCTGTGGTTGTGGTTGTTCAAGAAGTCCGGTGACGACTACGCCTCCGCCGTTAGTAGTTGTTCCATCTATCGCCGACATGGGAGAAATTTTTAAATAATTAAGTTTGAAAATATTATAAAAGGCGAAAGAATTCTAAATTTTTTATTAGAAACAGAAACTTGGGGCCCAAAATAGAGAATTAGTAATAAGAAAAGATGAGAGGGGTACGAAGGTGGGGATCCCGCCGACGAAGGGGGGGGGGGAAGGAAGTGAAGTGAAGGAGGAAATAGATTAGAGAGAACAGTACTTTGATGAGAGAGAAAATAATAAGGGTAGAAATGAAATGATTGAGAGAGAGACGCAGGACTGGAGCTGGTGGAGACAGGAAAGAGGGCACATGGGTGGTGGGGTACAAATTGGCCCCACTGAGATAATGGGGCCCACTTTTTGTTACTCCTCTGGACTCCCTCAGTCAAGTTTAGTGAGAAAACAGGAGGAGTCTTTTTGTTAGGGATAATATATATTCACACACGCGCATTGTGTTCTGGATTTGGATAATCAATTCTTTTGTCTGAATCTAGAATTTGAAAATATATAATAATTTGAGGAGGTCAAGTCGAATGTATTAAAAAACTGATTTTTCATAAATGCGGAGCATATTAATATGTATGGTTAAAAAAAAATAAAATTATCTAAAATAATTTAATTTTTTAATGATTTTCTTATAATAATTTCTTCTATTGATTAATCATTAACAATTCCAATTTTAAAGAGTATTTTCCTATAATAAATTCGATAATTTAATGACTTGTTATAACAAGTTCCACTTAAAAAATGATAAATTAAAATAAAATTTCAAAAGAAACATTTATAAAATTTCAGATTCTTTTAATTATTTAGAATGTTATGTAAATTTTTTAAAATTTTCTCTAACTTTTTCATTAAGTTCAATTTATGTTTTTTGCGAATTATGTTAACAAGTTACCCAAACTTACTCTAAGCAAATACTTTCTAAAGTTGGGATTATTCATGGTTAATCAATAGTTGGAACTATTATAGAAAAATCATGAAAAGTTGGATTATTTTA